>NC_040036.1:23645165-23857684 GCF_003713205.1 Coffea eugenioides
TTTTTTACGGTAAACTTTTTGGGTGAGCAAGCACTATAGGCTAAAACGAGAAGGAAGGACATAACTTCGTCAGCTAAAAATAGACAACTAAATGCAAAAATGGACTAATTTGAAGAAATTAAGCATGGCTGCCTTGCACATATTGGAGCATCACAGCGAAAGCTCCATACAATCACAGCCAGGGGAAATCTATACTCAGGACTCGATTGGAGCATTAAGAATGAAATTCTAACTGAGGACTACATAATCAATCTTTTTCTGCATTATTTGCTGCTAGAATTATGCATACTTGTTGTGACAAACCCCCCCTCCCCCCCCAAAAAACCCCTCCCAGAATAAAAAAAAAAGGTACAAAAGACTATGCTTTTCCCTGTAATACTGTTACAGTAAGCGTTATAGAGGGACTCTGTAGGACGGATCGACCATTCTTAAAATAAACAGGTTACCTTGGTTGCCCCTGGATATCCTGCAAGCGTGATGAACTTAAGCTTCAGAATACAAGCAATATCAAGTTGATAGCAGATGATTGAAAAATGTTTTACTCTATCCGAAACATCTGTTTCTTTCTTTTCCCTCCTTCATTTGCTTAACCATCATACCCATGTCTAGTTAAGAACAACACAACTTTGATCAATTACCGCACTTTCCCCTCTTCTCTCTCCAAGCAAAGCAGGACACAGAAAAATCCTCAGAAAAAATGATGTTAACCACTTTGCAGTTGGCACACTAAATATGACAACATGATGGAAATGATTTCGTGCTATTATTATCCTTAACTTTGACTTGTGACACATTAAAGTAGATGCATCGTCTTAAAGACAAGTCCTTGTGAAATAGTGTAAAGATGATGAGGCAAAACAAAGGACCACATCGCTATATCTAAAATGCTAAGAAGTTATCATGCTATCATATTATTGCTTTCAAAAGATCTTCATTTGACGGATAAAAAACATCTTTGAGAGCTGTAGAGCACCTACTTCACTAGGGAGAACAGCAAAATTGAGTGAATAAGGTAGAAATCAAGGTTAATCAACAAAGAAGACTGCCAATAACGGTTTTCAGCTGGTAAATGTGTCATATGAAGTCTTTCATCTTAGATTGAGAGAAGAGCATGTAATGGATAAAGGAGTTTTAAATAGGAAGTTAAGAACAGACCTAGAAGAACAGGGCAGCTAGATTTAGAGACCAATCTCAATGTCAGTTTATAAGGCCTTGTTAGTTGTTAAGAATTTCATATCATTCACAAACAGGAGACAACAAAATTTATGCGCTTAGCTTGTGTTGCAGTTACTGCAAAAGGCTTTTAGATTCCTTACCGTAACTCTTCATCAAGGTATGTAATTTCCAACTCTCCACGACCACTGCCACGTTCCATTATAGGTATCTGTGAACCACAAAAGACTAGTTGATTATCTCAACCTTTCTGTATGCTCAAGACTTGAAACGATCATGGAGCAATGCACAGCAGATGCTCCAGGTTTAAGTTACATCCCACTTGCGTTGCTTTTGCCAACTTAAATATCCTACACAAACATCTATAACAGCAAATTGCTACAATCCCAGAAAAATGATGGTGAGTCTAGTACAACAAGATACAGAACTTTAAGCACAGTGAAAGCTTCACCTACCACACCAGCAATCTTGAAGGAGTCAAATTTAACTGCCACCCTTCTTGTATTGAGGGGAACTAAATTGGCTGTGGCCTGCAATAATTTGGACAAACCTCAAACTGTGGGTATTATTAATGGATGTATGTTTTGAGTTCTATTACAAACATTTGCACGTACACAACTAGAATAGGTCTCAAGGCAAGGAGAGATTGAAGTCCATATTATAAAGTCAACTAAGAAGAAATATGCACATGCTCAAATAAAACGTCTCAAGATTACAGATGATGCATTCTCCCACAGGTACAATGAGAAGTTCACACATGCTCAAACAGAATTAATCCATATTTTGAGGCAGAGTCCACATTCTAAAGTTAAATTGAGACTTAGTACAAGGAGAGAAATTCTAAAAGTAACTGCAAAGGGACCAACTATTTGTCTTCATTACTCTAATGTCAATCTAAATTTCCTAAACAAAGTACAAGAGGTGTAAACATGTACTATTTGTCGAACATTACAAGTGTGGTTAACTGGTTATAGATTGGCAACCCAATTAGACGAGATCATTTTACAACCACCATGCCAGACACTTCATTAAGGGTTTATAGTGCCATGTACTTAGATTTAGCATATTGCATTAATGATTTGGTCAGAGTATGAATGCAGAAGGAAAAGATTCACCACATTAGCTGAAGCTAGCATGTTTATATCTTCCACAACAAAATGAGAGGAGAAAGGGAGGAATGTTTAAAAGCACAAAAGCTTTGTTTGTTTTCTGAACTACCTGGTTGAAGAATGGCCAAGTTTCCATATTCTGAGCCCTCAATGTGTCCACATTAATCGCTTGATACATTTTCCCATTAGGGCGTAAAAGTTTAGGCCTCTGTGACATTGACAGCAATAGAAGAGACCAGTGATTAGATAAACAAAAATGAATGCCTATAACCTATTAGACCAATGATGCAGAAACAGCCAGTATGAAAGTAATGTGATTTCTCAAGCATATTCAGCTGGGCCCCTGAAGTAGCCAACAGTAACCTGCCTGACCATATGTTTAAAGTTTTTACCCCTATTAAGCGAGAATGCAACAACTCTCCCCAATATGTTTTAGATTTATGAAGCTGCAAGTGATAGTAGCACATTGTCAAACCTGAGGTTGCAGAACTGACTTGGAAGTTGTGTAGAGAAGCTCCCATTTACCATTTAACAAGCTGGACTTGAGTGGCTCCTTTACTTTATTGACTGCTTCCAGTTTACGAGCAATCTAAACGTGAATAAAGGGTCTGAGAGTGTTAAAATAGAAAACATATACATTACCTGAGGCATGTTGATCGGAATAGGATGGATGCTAAAACAAGAATTTTCCCGTTTCCAACAATTGGCTTTTGGTTTTCAACATATTTTACCAGAGGATAAACAAAATGTCCCCAGGGAGGAAAATTGAAAAAATAAAGAAAAAAAAGGCCATGCAACAGAATAATAATTGATTGGAGATAGATCGAAGATGTGAATATACACCCTATTCTTGAACGGGAAAGTCTGTAAACATCAGAGATTGTCAAAGATATAAAAAGGTTAATCATTGATTTAAGATCAGGGTCGTGTCTAAGAAATTTCTACTTGAGACTAGAAGTTCCCATTTGCTAATTTTGGCTTCCTTCTTAAAACCTTTGGCTTATTCAAAGAAGCAGTTGAAAATGTTCCAACCTTAATATCTTCTTGTTCCAAAGAACCGCTCTTTACTTGATTTTGGCACAGTACCCTCATTCCACAGCTGTAAACAATTCTCAAAAAAAAAAAAAAAAAATTCTACCTTTGGATAGAAAAGTTCCAAGTTTACTTTAACACCAACATGAAACGGCCAGTTTCAGAAAGACACTTAAACAATTCTCAACAACTTAATCCAACAAGAGGCAAATTCAAATTAAGGAGATGAACCCACCTGATCTACACGCTCTTGGTCTTCAGCGGTGGCCTCAGCACCGCGATCAAGAGCGGCAATAGCCTCGAGAAGCTCCTGCTTTAGGGTCTCAATGTCTCCGTCTTTGATCGAGAACGATGGAAAGAAAGAAACTCTAGTCCTCCACTTCAAACGTTGAGGAGCTGCTTTCACAGATGACTTTGCACTGCATTCATTATTAATGTCGAAATTAGTACTGGTGTTTTGCCCTTTTCGCGGAAAATGAATTGAGGCTAAAGAATGTGAAGTGATGAGTTCTTTGGAAGAGTGATGCAGCTGATGAGAGCAAGAAGAGGAGATGGAGACAGCAGACATTTTCTTCGTCTGCTGATTGTAATTTCAAAATCTGATTATCCGTCAATGAATAATGTGTAGCCAAGATCTCGAGCGGATAGACTTTGCTTTGCAGGTCACTTCCCGCCAGACAAAATATGTACCACAATCCACACTTTTCACCTCTCAATTTCCTCACCTTCCACTTATTTACCTTTCAACTTCCTCGCCTTTAAAGGCTTTTACATATTTTCAATAGTCATTGCAAGTTCAATAATAGTTCGACAGTAAATCAACATATGGCTATGAGTGAAGCAAAATTTCTCCTGATAATATTTAAAACCACTCCAAAATGAGATGCAGGAAATAAATGTCATTGGAACTCTCGTGAATGATCAAGAAGCTTCAAGGTGGGCTTTGGTTACCTAACTTTCCTTCACAGATTTGTAAGTCGATGATTTAGAGAACAGAAATGGGAATGTTATAAAGAATCAACTTTAGGGTTCATGAATATGCCAGCCATTCTTTTGGTTGTGATTTTAGTTAGTGTCATGGAAAGCCAAATTGCAAATGATGCTGAGGGGATTGGTTTCTTCATTATTAAATCGTACGGGTGGAAACTGCAGCCTGCATGGTATCCTAGGTTCCCACATCGGCCTCCGGAAGCCTTCCGCTAAATCCTAAGGTGCATAAAAAGCACAGCCCAATACCGAGAAACGCATACCTTTCTCGGCCTTTTGGCTAAGATCAAGTGTAGTATCTGTTCTTATCAGTTTAATATCTGATACGTGGGCCATCGGCCCACACGGAATCTCTTTCTTTCTCCTCCTCCGTTGTTTTTTTTTTTTTTGGGGTTTTGGTTTTGAAAGAAGGGGGAATTCGTGTGGCGATGGCCCACGATATCAGATATAAAACTGATAAGAACAGAACTACACTTGATCTTAGCCAAAAGGCCGAGGAAAGGTATGCGTTCTCGGTTATGGGCATGGTGGCTTTTTATGCAACTAGGATTTTAAGCGAAGGCTTCCGGAGGCCGATTGTGGGAACCTAGGATTACCATGCAGGCCTGCAGTTTCCACCGTACGATTTAATAATGAAGAAACCAATCCCTCAGCATCATTTGCAATTTGGCTTTCCATGACACTAACTTAAAAATCACAACCAAAAGAATGGCGCATATTTCATGAACCCTAAGTTGATTCTTTATAACATCCCATTTTGTTCCTAAATCATCCGACTTACAAATCTTGAAAGGAAAGTGTGTAGGTAACCAAAGCCCACCTTGAAGCTTCTTTTTGATCAATTCACGAGAGTTCCAATGACATTTATTTCCTGCATCTCATTTGAGTGGTTTTAAATATTATCAGGAAACCAAAAAATGAGAAATTTTGCTTCACTCATTAGCCATATGTGATTTACTGTCGAACTATATTGAACTTGCAATGACTGATTAAATATGTAAAGCCTTTAAAGGCGAGAAGTTGAAAGGTAAATAAGTGGAAGTGAGGAAATTAGAGGTGAAAAGTTGGTGGATTGTGGTACATATTTGTCTGGCGGAATGTGCCTGCAAAGCAAAGTCTATCCGCTCGAGATCTTGGCTACACATTATTCATTGACGGATAATCAGATTTTGAAATTACAATCAGCAGACGAAGAAAATGTCTGCTGTCTCCATCTCCTCTTCTTGCTCTCATCAGCTGCATCACTCTTCCAAAGAACTCATCACTTCACATTCTTTAGCCTCAATTCATTTTCCGCGAAAAGGGCAAAACACCAGTACTAATTTCGACATTAATAATGAATGCAGTGCAAAGTCATCTGTGAAAGCAGCTCCTCAACGTTTGAAGTGGAGGACTAGAGTTTCTTTCTTTCCATCGTTCTCGATCAAAGACGGAGACATTGAGACCCTAAAGCAGGAGCTTCTCGAGGCTATTGCCGCTCTTGATCGCGGTGCTGAGGCCACCGCTGAAGACCAAGAGCGTGTAGATCAGGTGGGTTCATCTCCTTAATTTGAATTTGCCTCTTGTTGGATTAAGTTGTTGAGAATTGTTTAAGTGTCTTTCTGAAACTGGCCGTTTCATGTTGGTGTTAAAGTAAACTTGGAACTTTTCTATCCAAAGGTAGAATTTTTTTTTTTTTTTTTTGAGAATTGTTTACAGCTGTGGAATGAGGGTACTGTGCCAAAATCAAGTAAAGAGCGGTTCTTTGGAACAAGAAGATATTAAGGTTGGAACATTTTCAACTGCTTCTTTGAATAAGCCAAAGGTTTTAAGAAGGAAGCCAAAATTAGCAAATGGGAACTTCTAGTCTCAAGTAGAAATTTCTTAGACACGACCCTGATCTTAAATCAATGATTAACCTTTTTATATCTTTGACAATCTCTGATGTTTACAGACTTTCCCGTTCAAGAATAGGGTGTATATTCACATCTTCGATCTATCTCCAATCAATTATTATTCTGTTGCATGGCCTTTTTTTTCTTTATTTTTTCAATTTTCCTCCCTGGGGACATTTTGTTTATCCTCTGGTAAAATATGTTGAAAACCAAAAGCCAATTGTTGGAAACGGGAAAATTCTTGTTTTAGCATCCATCCTATTCCGATCAACATGCCTCAGGTAATGTATATGTTTTCTATTTTAACACTCTCAGACCCTTTATTCACGTTTAGATTGCTCGTAAACTGGAAGCAGTCAATAAAGTAAAGGAGCCACTCAAGTCCAGCTTGTTAAATGGTAAATGGGAGCTTCTCTACACAACTTCCAAGTCAGTTCTGCAACCTCAGGTTTGACAATGTGCTACTATCACTTGCAGCTTCATAAATCTAAAACATATTGGGGAGAGTTGTTGCATTCTCGCTTAATAGGGGTAAAAACTTTAAACATATGGTCAGGCAGGTTACTGTTGGCTACTTCAGGGGCCCAGCTGAATATGCTTGAGAAATCACATTACTTTCATACTGGCTGTTTCTGCATCATTGGTCTAATAGGTTATAGGCATTCATTTTTGTTTATCTAATCACTGGTCTCTTCTATTGCTGTCAATGTCACAGAGGCCTAAACTTTTACGCCCTAATGGGAAAATGTATCAAGCGATTAATGTGGACACATTGAGGGCTCAGAATATGGAAACTTGGCCATTCTTCAACCAGGTAGTTCAGAAAACAAACAAAGCTTTTGTGCTTTTAAACATTCCTCCCTTTCTCCTCTCATTTTGTTGTGGAAGATATAAACATGCTAGCTTCAGCTAATGTGGTGAATCTTTTCCTTCTGCATTCATACTCTGACCAAATCATTAATGCAATATGCTAAATCTAAGTACATGGCACTATAAACCCTTAATGAAGTGTCTGGCATGGTGGTTGTAAAATGATCTCGTCTAATTGGGTTGCCAATCTATAACCAGTTAACCACACTTGTAATGTTCGACAAATAGTACATGTTTACACCTCTTGTACTTTGTTTAGGAAATTTAGATTGACATTAGAGTAATGAAGACAAATAGTTGGTCCCTTTGCAGTTACTTTTAGAATTTCTCTCCTTGTACTAAGTCTCAATTTAACTTTAGAATGTGGACTCTGCCTCAAAATATGGATTAATTCTGTTTGAGCATGTGTGAACTTCTCATTGTACCTGTGGGAGAATGCATCATCTGTAATCTTGAGACGTTTTATTTGAGCATGTGCATATTTCTTCTTAGTTGACTTTATAATATGGACTTCAATCTCTCCTTGCCTTGAGACCTATTCTAGTTGTGTACGTGCAAATGTTTGTAATAGAACTCAAAACATACATCCATTAATAATACCCACAGTTTGAGGTTTGTCCAAATTATTGCAGGCCACAGCCAATTTAGTTCCCCTCAATACAAGAAGGGTGGCAGTTAAATTTGACTCCTTCAAGATTGCTGGTGTGGTAGGTGAAGCTTTCACTGTGCTTAAAGTTCTGTATCTTGTTGTACTAGACTCACCATCATTTTTCTGGGATTGTAGCAATTTGCTGTTATAGATGTTTGTGTAGGATATTTAAGTTGGCAAAAGCAACGCAAGTGGGATGTAACTTAAACCTGGAGCATCTGCTGTGCATTGCTCCATGATCGTTTCAAGTCTTGAGCATACAGAAAGGTTGAGATAATCAACTAGTCTTTTGTGGTTCACAGATACCTATAATGGAACGTGGCAGTGGTCGTGGAGAGTTGGAAATTACATACCTTGATGAAGAGTTACGGTAAGGAATCTAAAAGCCTTTTGCAGTAACTGCAACACAAGCTAAGCGCATAAATTTTGTTGTCTCCTGTTTGTGAATGATATGAAATTCTTAACAACTAACAAGGCCTTATAAACTGACATTGAGATTGGTCTCTAAATCTAGCTGCCCTGTTCTTCTAGGTCTGTTCTTAACTTCCTATTTAAAACTCCTTTATCCATTACATGCTCTTCTCTCAATCTAAGATGAAAGACTTCATATGACACATTTACCAGCTGAAAACCGTTATTGGCAGTCTTCTTTGTTGATTAACCTTGATTTCTACCTTATTCACTCAATTTTGCTGTTCTCCCTAGTGAAGTAGGTGCTCTACAGCTCTCAAAGATGTTTTTTATCCGTCAAATGAAGATCTTTTGAAAGCAATAATATGATAGCATGATAACTTCTTAGCATTTTAGATATAGCGATGTGGTCCTTTGTTTTGCCTCATCATCTTTACACTATTTCACAAGGACTTGTCTTTAAGACGATGCATCTACTTTAATGTGTCACAAGTCAAAGTTAAGGATAATAATAGCACGAAATCATTTCCATCATGTTGTCATATTTAGTGTGCCAACTGCAAAGTGGTTAACATCATTTTTTCTGAGGATTTTTCTGTGTCCTGCTTTGCTTGGAGAGAGAAGAGGGGAAAGTGCGGTAATTGATCAAAGTTGTGTTGTTCTTAACTAGACATGGGTATGATGGTTAAGCAAATGAAGGAGGGAAAAGAAAGAAACAGATGTTTCGGATAGAGTAAAACATTTTTCAATCATCTGCTATCAACTTGATATTGCTTGTATTCTGAAGCTTAAGTTCATCACGCTTGCAGGATATCCAGGGGCAACCAAGGTAACCTGTTTATTTTAAGAATGGTCGATCCGTCCTACAGAGTCCCTCTATAACGCTTACTGTAACAGTATTACAGGGAAAAGCATAGTCTTTTGTACCTTTTTTTTTTATTCTGGGAGGGGTTTTTTGGGGGGGGAGGGGGGGTTTGTCACAACAAGTATGCATAATTCTAGCAGCAAATAATGCAGAAAAAGATTGATTATGTAGTCCTCAGTTAGAATTTCATTCTTAATGCTCCAATCGAGTCCTGAGTATAGATTTCCCCTGGCTGTGATTGTATGGAGCTTTCGCTGTGATGCTCCAATATGTGCAAGGCAGCCATGCTTAATTTCTTCAAATTAGTCCATTTTTGCATTTAGTTGTCTATTTTTAGCTGACGAAGTTATGTCCTTCCTTCTCGTTTTAGCCTATAGTGCTTGCTCACCCAAAAAGTTTACCGTAAAAAAAAACACGTTTCGAGGAGACTTAAAATCTTATAAAGGAGAAGGGAAAAAAAAAAAAGAAGAGGGTTCGAGAGTCGAATAAGGAGCCTCATCGTAACCAAGATAATGTTCATATCAATTAAAACGAGTCTTGAGATCATAGACATTGAATTCAACAAGTATACGATTCACACATTGAATTGCACTCTCCAATAGCACTTGGAATTCATTAGATGCTGCTCATCCCCGCTAGAGCCCTTTAAAGAGGAGTTGGACCATTGTAGACTAGACAGTCGCATTTGCCACTTGATTAATATGACAGAGGAATGTTAAAGCAGAAGTAGACTAAGAGCTCGAGACTACTGCGGGTTATAAAGATGAAACTAACAAGTTGATGAAATGATAAATCGATAACATCTAGGGGTGTTGGGCTGTGGTTAGGATAAGACGCAATTATTTCGATGATAAAGAAGAGGAGTTAGATTAAGGGTCTGTTTGGTTGGAAGTAAAATGTTTTCCTTGGGAAAATATTTTCCGTGGAAGTAATTTTCCATGAAAATCATTTCCCTTTCATCATTTTCAGGTGTTTGGTTAGCTTATTGAAAATATTTTCTTACTTTATTTTTCTGGTGTTTGTTTAACTTTTGAAATATTTTCACTTTTATCTCTATCTTTACTTTCTACACATTATAACTACATACTTCTTCCCATGCAAAATAAGAAAATTTATCTCATTGTTTAACTTTAAAAAATCTTGGAGAAAGGTATATATGAATAAAAAATATCTCCTTAAGCAAATAAATAAATTGCTGGCCATTTAGTGTCAAATATCAATCACATGCAATGCTTATTGTGACATATATCTTGCACTCTCACTGCTGAAAGTTTCTCTAGAAAAGAATGTCCCTATTATACATAATTAATTACTAGCATAGGATGAGCAGGATGAGGTTTTTTTTTATTTTGAATATACTAGGGGGAGGGTTGGGTGGTACGGGGGAGGGAGTGTAAGGAAGAGATCTTGGGTTCGAGTCTTCCTGTTTACACTAAAAAAAAAAAAAGAACATACTGCAAGATGATTTCAGTAAGTTTGGAACATACTACAGGCAAGATGCGTGCATTTCGGAAAACAACTTCAGGAAGTTGGGAAGGGAAGTTGTTTTCCATAAGATGAGTGAAAATATTTTACATAGGAAAATATTTTCAGTAACTTTTGTGCAACCAAACACGAGAAATTAGGAAAATATTTTCCTGGAAAACATTTTCACCCGAAACAAACGGACCCTAAGAAATGCACGAGTTTGTAAACACAAATGAGGGCACTCTTTACTTACTAATTTTGCCATATTGCGGACCGTTTAGTAGATGAAAAACAATTGTTTGGCTTGTTTCATATTGGTCAACTCAGCTAATTATTTGGTTAAAACGGTCCTTTACTTGGCTCCCCCCAAAAGCACGTTAAGTTTGAATGCAGATGCTCCATAGATTTGATAATTGATAATAGATGCTGTTTGAAGTATTGAATTGACTCACACGTGAGTCTGTTTTGTAAAACTAATAAGCAGGAATCGGTATTTGTGAAATTAATACATAAGGGGACTGAAACGTAAAAAGGACACTTGGAGGCGACAGGACTCAGGAATTCTTTCGGGTGGGTACGGGTCATCTGCCTACTTGCGAGAGGCGACTGCAATATTTTTATGCCCATTGTAGTCAAATCACTCGTTGATCTAGTCAAAACTCGGCTTGAATTCAGTCAATATTAAGATTGAACCAATCAAGTCGAGTTATCGAATTCAAGTCAAATATAGATAAATTCAATTCATTAATTGGTGAGCCAATTTGCTTATATTTTTTAATTTTTTATTTTAATAGTGAAACTATATATGTATTTATAAATATTTTTATTATTTATTAAGAAAAGAATATTTTATTCACTTCTTAAATTTTTTTTTATTTTTTAAAACTCGAGTAGGCTTGAGTTTGAAGCTTGACCATGCTTGAAATTGGGGTCAAACTTAAATTCAAATTTACATTAAAATCTCGTTGAGTTCGAGTACAAATTCGAACTTGATAAAATTGAGTCAAGACTCGATTTGATTAGATCAAAACTCGACTCAATTTGACTTACTTGCATCCGTAATCCATTGTCAAGTGTCAATGGAGATTCAGTAGATGGGTGAAAATGATAACTTTGATGGATTTGGATAGGTCATAATTGGATAATGAATAAATTGAATCAAACCATTTTTGCATATTTAAATAAATAGGCATAAATGGGTACTCATTTATACCCATTTATGATTTATTTGAAAGTCTACTTAGTATTTTTTTTAAAAAAATTTCACATGTTGTTTGACAAGAAATAACGGCATTTATTGTTTATCTTCTTAACATTCATTAAAAATTGAGTTTAAATATATAATTATTTTTAAATGAATATAAGTGGATGAGTCGAAACAATCCATTATCCACCAATTAAATGGATTTTCTAATATATCAAGTTAGACCCATTTAAAATTAACTGACGGACTATTAATGAGAGATTGAAAGAGTCAACATAATTGGACTGTCACGATTGACAACTGTGCGAATCAGGTTTTGGAAATTTCTGATTTCTCTCGCAACCATTACCTTACTAGTGCAACAGCATACGTCATACTCTCAATAAATCGAGGAAAACTAAAGTGCTACAGTATCAAAAACACTAGTACCAGTTTTTTTTTTTTTTTTTTGTCAAATACCAAAAACTGTGTTTGAATTGTAAATTATTACACCTTATTTCCACACACACACTGATTTACTTGTATTATCAACATATTTTTCAAATATTTTTTTATTTCACATACACAATATCAAAAAAATGCTACAGAATTTTTTTTACAAAATTATCTTAAATAATTTACGATCCAAACAGAAGATTTGAAATAAAAAAATTTACTTCATAAATTTCAATCATTTTTTTATCTTCCCAATTACTTTTTTATCTCACATACATCACATCACAAAAAATACTAGGTTATTATCTCAAATAAACTCCTGTTCAAACAAGCTCACTGGTACCACCAGACACCATGAACAGTAGGCGTCATTCTGTCAATAAATCGAGGGAGTAGTAGGATTCCGTACAAATCAAAACGAGAGAGAAAAAAGAAAAAAGGAAAAAAAAAAACAAATGAAAAGTTGCAGCCGTCGTGTGTTCCCTGGAGCCTTGTTCAGGTTCAAACCAAACCAAGACCCACGAGTCCGCCACCGCCACGACCACCACCCCCTATTGCCCATCACCATGGCCTCCCTCTCCCTCTTCCTCTCCAACCCTCATCGTCCTCTCCGCCCAACCCCTCTCCGCCCACTGCATTTCTCCTCTAAAGCCTCTGCTTCGGCCAAACCACCGCCTCCACCACCCGAGAAAAAGTCCTTTGCGGTGGCCACTGGGGAGCTCTTCCTCGGCATCGCCGCCAGGCTCATCATAAGGCGTGGGGACAACAATTTAGTTGGCCAAGGGGGCGAATTTATCAATGGAGGGCTGGAACCGGGAGTCACGAGTACGTCGGAGAGCTGGTGGAGACGGTGGAGGAAAGAGAAAGCTTCCTCTGTTGTAATTGAGGACCCCATTCAGCCTGATGTGACGTGGGAGCAGAGGGAGGAAGACGTGGAGGCGGAGCGCCGCAGGAAGGAGCAGAGGGCGGTGAGCAGCCCTGGGTTTAGTTTCTCTGCGGCGGGACTTTTGTTTCCCTATCATCTCGGGGTGGCTCAATTCCTCATCGAGAACGGATACATTAAGGTCTCTCCCTCTCTCCAACTCTCTCCTTTATTTTTGAAATTTCATTAGTAATTTCCTGAATGTATTTATTTTCAACTTGTTGCTGTGCTAATTAGCTCTTATTGTTATTTAATTCTGCGATGCAGGATACGACACCATTAGCTGGCTCATCTGCTGGTGCAATTGTATGTGCAGTGATTGCATCTGGGGCGAGTATGCAAGAGGCTTTAGAAGTTACCAAAATATTAGCCCAAGACTGTAGGCTCAACGGTACTGCATTTCGCTTAGGGGTATGTGTGTGTTTGTGTTTGTGTTTGTGTTTGTGTGGTTATGTCATGAAACTTGAGCTAACGATTATATGGTGCAGACATGTAACTAGATACAATTTCAATCACGTTGCCTTTTTGAGTAACTGAGAGTAAAGTTGCTCATTTAGGGTGTGTGGAACCGAATGATTGTTACAACGATGGAAATATGATGACTTGTTTGGCTTTATTTTACTTTTGCTGCAGCTGAACGTCTCTGTTTGAACATGTGTTGGAAAAATGTTAGCCTTGTAACTTAAACATGGCACACCGATTGCAAGAATATCAATTGAAGAAAGAACTATGCAAATTGTATTTTTGTTTTATGTACTAATTTGGTGAAGGAATGGCCTTCAAAGTATCATGCCTGTTAGGTGTACATTTGAAATGTTGAGGTACATAAACATGTTTTGCTTGTATAGGTTAACTGCATTCTGTAAATGTTGTCAATGTGAGCAAGCTTATGATCATAAACATTATCTATATGGACAATGAGCGGAAAAGGATACTCTCTCTCTCTCTCTCTCTTCCTTCTCCTTATTTGAGTACCAAATAGAGAATTTTCTTTTGTCAGGCTGTTCTTAGAGATGTTCTTCAGAACTTTCTACCAGATGATGTTCATATTAGATCAAGTGGAAGAGTTCGTGGTAAGAATTCTTTATTCCTGATGCCCATTGTGCTCTTAACAGTGATTTACGAGAGTATCTATTGATGTTGGTGAAATTTTTATATGCATAGAGTCTTTGTCATTAAGGAATTAGGGGAAAAAAAAGAGTTGAGACGATTAAATTTCCTGCTTGCCTAAACTAGGAATGATTACGTATGTACTCATGCTTCAAATTATACCGTACAATAGTGAGCTGTTGCCACTTGGATCTTCAGTAGGGTTTGGGGTGAAATGTTGTTATACCGTGTGATCTTGGATAATTATGAAATGGTTGTACCTCTTTTCGACATCTGAAGGGAAAATGTATTTGATCACATCCTCACTTCTGAAGTCTAGGCAAGTTGACTCTTTTTTAGTACTTCTCTTTTTTATCTCATCTATGGGTTGAATACATAAAACCATGGAAAAGATATGACCTTTGATGGATCTTATCAAGATCTTGAGTGCCGGAATAATGAATGCACCAAATTGTGAGAGATTTTCTATGGTCCATATAGACAGATATTCTTTAGAATAGGCTCCATTTTTTCATAATCTGATTTTTACCAGATCTGTGTTACTTCTACTTTGTTAGAATTGTTTATAAAGTAATCTCTAGCAGTATTTCACAGAATTATCTCACTATCATGTGTAAACAGCTTTCTGATAATTGGTGTTTTGGTTTTACCTCAGTTGCTGTGACACAGATACTATGGAGGCCCAGGGGTTTATTGGTTGACCAGTTTGATTCTAAAGAGGACCTAATCAATGCTGTCTTTACTTCTTCTTTTGTCCCAGGGTAAACGTTCTTAGATGCTATAATTAGCAATTACATTCTTTGTGGCCTCATACATCCTGTTGAGCTAAGATTATAGTTTACCGCAGATATCTTGCTCCAAGGCCAGCGACAAGGTTCAGAAATCGGCTTTGCATTGATGGTGGTTTAACATTGTTTATGCCACCAACATCTGCATATCAGACGGTATTTTCTTGATGAATTAACTTGTTCTAACCAACTCTTGAGACATCATTTGATATATTTGCTGTAGTATATAATTTCTTTGCTTCTTCATAATTTCCTTTAATGTGAATGGATTTTCTCAGTTGTATGACTTGCATTCTTGTGTGAATTTGATTTTGCTGTGCTATATTCTGCAATAGGGCAATGAATTTTTATGTGATTAGTTTTTTGGATTCTTCTTGGATTTAATTAAAATGTAATCTGAGACCTGGCTCCTCGTGATTGTACTAGATTTGCTGAGATTCTATGTGAGAAACCTTACAAGGAAAAGAAAATTTAATTTTTGTCAAACTCTCCTTTATGGTCTATGGTTTGAAATTCTTTAAAGCAGACAATTGATATTTGTGGCATCTGGAGAGATTTAATCTTGAATATCCTGGCATGTTTTTGAATTAAAAGTTGTTTTAAGTGTCTGTAACTTAATCATCTACACCCAGTGGTTTTGACTTTGTCTTGTTTGTGTCTCTATTATTTACACATACATTAACCTCCTATTGATGAATCATTTGAAGGAAGAGTTACTTGTTTTAGTAAATGGGTTAGTGCTACAAGTGGAACAATCAAACTGACATCTTGGAGTAGCTAAATGATGTTCATTCTTGTTGCATTCTAGGTTCGTGTTTGTGCTTTCCCAGCCAGTCGATTGGGGTTGGCAGGAATTGGTATTAGTCCAGACTGCAATCCTGAAAATAGGGCGAGTCCCAGGGAGGTAATTGTACTGTTTGATTTGCAGCCCATTCCAGCTAAAAGACTTACTACATGCAACTAAGATTTACATGTGCCTGTGTTTCAGCTTTTCAATTGGGCACTTGAGCCAGCAGAAGATCACATTCTGGATAAGCTCTTTGAGTTGGGATACTTAGATGCAGCTGTTTGGGCTAAGGAGAACCCAGTTGAGAAATTAGTCGAGGATGATAGCTCTTCTATTCCTAGTGGCCTTGCACAATAGCTTATTGTGAAGACTGCTTTGAGTGCATAATACAAACGATACACGAGAATGCTTGGAACCCCCCAATGCTTCTCCTGAAACGAAGCCAGAGCAATGCGCTGCTGCATATTAGTGATAATGTTTATATTTTGCGCATTAATATTGTTGTTAGACACGATAGGGGAAAGGAATAAATGGCCAAAAGATAAGAGGAAAGATAAGTAGACAGTGTAATGTTAGGTTAATTCTAGTAGGAAATTAAATGTTAATATCTGATATTTTCACAATTGTATGTTTGTACATGATTCTTTCTTGGTTGTCAGCCTAGACGAAATACAAAAACATGTCACTTAGAGGACACTAGCGTTTTGGAACATTGAAGCCTGAGAAGCTTTTGGCTTTTCAAACTGTATCACTTTGTATCGTAATTGTGAAAGTAGCTATGGTAATTTGCCTTTGGCGCTCTCCTGCTGGTTTCATGATGCTGCACTAGTTGTTGGAGATGGGTGATATTAACAGCAGTTTTTTTTTTCTTGATAAAAAAAAGTTTAGATGAGTTTGGCTCTGATCACCATCATGAATCAGGACATGCCTTCAAACAAAACTTTTGTAAGGAAGTACCCGTCCTTGTTAATTGAGTCAACTTATATTGTTAATTGAGTCAACTTATATTCGTATTAGCAGTAGTTTATTGCAAATTGTTAGTAGGGGAAAATTTCGTAGTAAACCGCTTGATTCCAAACACGCTTTTTTTTTTTCTCCTTTTTTGGGAGAAATGGTACCATAACGAGAGTACTAGTGTGATGCTAATATTGTAATTTCCTATGAATTACAACCATTATAATTACTTTGGATTGTATTTGAGTTAATAAATACGTGGTTGCGTGAATATTATTACTCATTCTTATTTCTACAATAAAACAAAGGGAGAGCACATGATTTGGTGTAAACAATCTAGATCACTTTTTAAAATTCCTTTTTATCCTTTAAATAATTCTTTACCACTAACACACTCTAACTCAATCACCAACATCACACAATCAGTAAAATACATCCACTAACATAAAAAACATAACTACTATATCATGACTTACAATTCCATAAAACACAACTCAACCGCTAATATTACATAACTACTATATTACAGTCTACTGAGCTACAAATTACAACTAAATAAAAAAAATTCTTCTCCATCTTCTTCATCATATTTTTTTTTCATCGTAAAAAAAAATCTTCTTCATCATAAGAAACTTTTCAATGATTGTATTTGTGGAGCTTAGTCTCAATGTAAGAGTACGTAGATTTATAATCAATCAGTACAGGTAATTACTTGATTTAATTTTTTGTTTGATTTTTATCATATCTTGCTATATTAAACTTTTGAGTAAATCTTGTATACACTATCACGGTTGGATGCACGACACATGTATAAAATTTGAATTATGTGTCATGCATCTAACGGTGAAAGTGTATACACTGTTAGTGTATAGAAGATTAATCCTAAACTTTTTACTTTACTGCTACTAAATTTTGTTGTCAAGTAAGAATTCTACGTTTATTAGATGAAATGAAGAGTTTTTCATCGAATGTGCATCAATTACTAGTAATTACTTAATGGTGATGCCCGCTCAAAATTCAAAAAATCTACCTGTCCACTAAAATTTGTTTTTGCATATGAAGAGAATAATGAAGAGTAGTTAATCAAGTTTAATTGCTTTGGTCTTTTTGCCATAATATTTCTTCCTACCATTCCTTGAAGGAGTCAACCCAGTACTGTCTGTTCATATCAAGATGCCTCCTGTGTTTATCAAAGAAACAAAAATGTATCTTGATCATCACTTCAATAGAAGAACGTTTTTCTTTAACTCACGTCTCAGATTTCGTCAGATTGAACCCTCAAAATAAAAGAACCAAAAAAAAAAGTTTCGCCAAATTTAATCACTTTTTTTTCCCACTTTAAAAAATGTAATAGGACTAGTTAGAGACTCAGAGTTTGAACTCTTAAACTCAGCAGTGCCGATACACTTACAGCTAGCAAATCCCCAACAAAATTCAAGAAAATCACCTTAGCAAATTCCCAGCGACTTAGAGAGGAATCGTTGCTTAGCCGTTTTTTGCATTCGGAAGCGTGGGTTTTTTTTTCTCCCACATCGGTCCTCGAAAGCAATAGAAGGGCGGAGAGCAGGCTATAAAATGAACGATTTAGCCCCTGACAAAGCATACCTTTCTCGGCCTTTTGGCTAAGATCAAGTGTAGTATCTGTTCTTATCAGTTTAATATCTGATACGTGGGCCATCGGCCCACACGATATTAACTCAATTTTTTCAGGGGGAGAGCCCACTACGGCAGCTTGCTGCCGGGGCTCTCGAGCGTCGCCTTGGCCTTGCACTAAAGCCTGGGCCTGGCGCACCCCACCAATCCTAGTTGAATGTTTTACGCGCTTTCATCCTTTCATATTCTGCCTTTTTCTGTTGCTGGGGTTTTTAAAATTCAGAATTAAGCAGCCTGCAAGTAGGGTGCGATAATCATTTGTATAAGCATTTGATGAATAATAATTAGCTTTGTACTCTTGAGACTGTAATGTATGTACATTGTGCATGGATGCCGCTCTAGTCTATGGTATGCCACGTTATGAAGTTTACAATATTGCACATCTCAAGGCCAAGTATTCTGGATATGGAAAAGTAAGCAATAGTACACTCAGATATTATTCTATTCTCGCTTCTTGGTATAAGAATCAGTTTAGAACTCGTCTGTCCTGTTGCTTCTGATAGATTTTAGCTCAGGTAGGTACCCTATAGGACGGATCAACCATCTTCAAGATGAACAGGTTCCCCAGATCACCTCTCGATACTCTGCCAAGGGAAAAAGAAAGGGACAAAAATGGAAGGAAAGCTGCAGTTATTAACAGTTCTAGATGTTGCTGATCTACACAGTCATCCAATTCTATTCGCAGAAATAAGATAAGCAAGCATTATGATTTCTCAATTCAGGAAGATAATTAAATTTAGCGACTTGAGCTGCAACATATGCTTAGACACGTTTCGAAAATAAAGATCAAATAGTAATATGCTTGATCCCTCTCAAATAATTATCTGTTCCTACTGCACAAAAGGAGGACTCATTCTGGCAAGTTCTAGAGAACCAGAGATTCTGAACTATCCTACCAACAAATGTTTTAAAAGAAAAAATGGGAGCAAAATCAGTGGAGGGCTCCATTTTTTGGCTTTCAGAAGTAGAAACCCCACTGAATCTGTGCAAGTTGTGCTGCGAAATGGGTCCTCACAGTTTTTTATTCCTGTTCACTCCCAGAACAAGTTGTTAATTGCTATGATAATTTGTATCCCCAACTGAATGCAACAGGTAATAGCTATGTTTAAACAATCAACCAAATCCAGACTGGTGGTTGGTATAATCTGAGTAATTTACTGATCAAGACATGGACAAAGGAGCTCTCCACTAACTTGTTTAAACCAATAAAACTTTATATTGAAGCTTGAGAGGATAACAAATCCTTTTGAACCTGCTTAAGTTGTTCTAATTCCTCTTACCAATTATCAGTTCTTTAGCATAATCACCTGCACTTTTGCAACCGGACATAGCAATTACTTCCACGTATATAGTAAACTAAATGGAGCTAAGTATGCTGCAACCTAATGTCAGTTCCATTTGCT
Source organism: Coffea eugenioides (assembly GCF_003713205.1). NCBI lineage: Eukaryota > Viridiplantae > Streptophyta > Magnoliopsida > Gentianales > Rubiaceae > Coffea > Coffea eugenioides. The sequence goes on from NC_040036.1 coordinate 23,664,859, forward strand.
GACAAGATCCTAAATTGCTGTAGATTCCTGTATTAAGAGAAGCTTGAAGATGATAAGCGTCAAAATTACATGAGTTTATGAGAAGGTTCATGATTAATAATCTACTGAACCAGTAATGAAGCTCACCTAAGCGCTTCATCCAAGTATGTAATCTCTAGTTCACCTCTAGCTCTTCCAGGAGCTTTGACGGGTATCTGCAAGCCAATGACATCAAGCACTCATGTTATTCTAAATCTTAATTTGTTCAAAATGCCATGTTAAAAGTGCAATCAGTCCTACAGCGTCTGAAAAAAAGAAAATTAGAGACCAACTTGAGGTTAGTCCTACTCACAAAGACCACTACCATTGTTTCTAAAATTATGTATCGACTGTGAGTCAGCCATTACACTTAGTACCACAATATTGAGTGTTGCAAACATCATTAGAAAAGTTTGGTTCGTTTCAAAATTCTCAGTTCAGCAGCTATTTAGAGTGATGTTATTACCATTAATATGCTAAAGGTAAACTGGGCAAAAATTCAAAATTTTAATTTCTGTAACAATTGACTGGTAATGCCATCTACTTGAAGATTCCACTAATTTTCATTATGTAAGCAATCAGAATAGTATAACACATATGTAACGACATGCTTTGTTCTTGCATATGTAAAAGCATTGTTAATCTGTGAGAATTAAAGGCTCACCAGTCCAGCAATTTTAAAGTAATCAAATTTTACAGCCACCTTCCTTGCATTTAGAGGTGTTAAATCTGCAGTAACCTGCAGTAGATATGATAAAAAGCCAAAGTCATTGAAGGTAATGCAGTTGTAAAATATGAATTCAGATTTTGGTCTAAGGCTACTAGTTTTTTCTACTTACCTTGAGAGTTGAAAAACTGAAAAGCTTGTGGTATTCTTTGGCTATATTTCAACTACAAGACATGTAATTTTCAATGGACTTGAGTTCATGCCCATTAATTATTCGTATATAACCCAAAAATCAAGAATAAGGAACCCTAACTTTACAGCCTAATGTAAGGTCAACTGCAAATGGAAGGAAGAAAAAAAAGGAGCCCCTGAATATTGAGGAACTCCTCTCAGTATTATGCTTTAGGAGTTTTAAGAAGCGCATCACTACAAAATAGTCTTTATCTCAAGCCATTCTAAAACTAGCAAGAAATTTTCCTTTAGGTCAGATTATGTGCTGAGAAGCAGTCACTAAAATCATTCTGATTGTTCATGAGCGATTTTCCTTTGTTTACCATGATAAATATGTAGAATGTGACTATAGCCAAATTCTAATTGATGACAAAAGTTTAGCTACACCACCATATGGGAAATGCTGTCGATTTAATTTGAAAAAGAAGAAGAAGAAGATGTTTATTAGCTAGAACACACTAAATCATAAGAAAAATGTATATTATCAGACAACAATATTGCTGCAACGCCACTTGATGAGGGATAAAATGCTGATTTCATCAGTCAATTATGGCACTGGAAGCCTGCAGAAGCCTACTTGATGAGTTTCTTGCTTGAATTAACGGTTCAGAGATGAGCTTTTAAAAACTTTGTAGAACCGATATAGAACAAGCTAAAATAAGGAATAAAAATGTAAAATGTAAAAGATGCCCAGAAGTACCTGATTGAAGAATGGACATGATTCCATATTTTGAGCCCGAAGTGTATCCACGTTTATCGCTTGATAATTCGTTTTAGACCTTAAGATCTTGGGCCTCTGTTTACACCAATCCATAACAGCGCTCTCATTTCACCGAAGTATAAAAAGTACTAGAACCACAAAAATTACTGGAATCGCTCAAACATCAGTTACTTACCTCGGTTTGCAAAATAGACTGGGAAGTTGTGTATATGAGTTCCCATTTGCCATTCAGTAAATCAGACTTCAATGGCTCCTTTATTGGACTTACTGCTTCTAGTTTTCGAGTAATCTAATCTAACCAAGAACAAAGTCAAGAACGAAAATGCAGAATCAAATGTCAAGAATGGTCTAATATGCATGGAGACCACAGCCCTCACAAAACAAAAAAAAATCTTTTTTTTTTGGGTTGCTTTTTTCACTCTTTTTTTCATGGTTAGTACTGTAGCAGTAAGTTAAGTTGGAGGGAGATTGTAGTAAATTGATATACTCAACAAAAACCAAAACGACAGGCATGATAACTAGAGAAGCTACAGAATAAGCAAACCTGATCAATGCTTTGCTGGTCTTCAGGAGTGGCCTCTGCCCCACGATCAAGAGGTGCAATGGCTTCAAGAAGTTCTTCTTTGATGGCCTTTGCATCTTTGGTCTTGTTTTTGAAGAAAGCTGGGATGAAAGAAATATAGGTTCTCCACTTTTGAGATGGCAGCCAAGTAAAAGAAGGTGGTGAAGTTGAGAGGATGCTCTTAGGATGACAATTCTGTTGTGGTGATCTGGTTGGAAAAGAGAAGACTTTGAGGGGGGAATTGGGAGGGTGGTGGGAGCTGGTGATGTGGAGCGTTTGCGGTGGAGCGAGGGAGGATAAGGCCATGGTGCTGCTAGTCGCCATGGTGGAAGTGCTGACTTGGAGCTCTGAAATAACAGTTGAAGATGTCTTGTCTGCTTGGCTGTTTGAGTGATGGGCTTCAGGATTTGGGCCTACTAAAAATTGGTCTGCAACAGTCTGTTTATTGGACCAAAGAAAAAAGAAAAGCCCAATAAAAAGACCCTTTTTCTTTTCTTTTCTTTTCTTTTCTTTTCTTTTCTTCTGGGAGTTCAGTTCAGCAGACAAGATTGAGACTCCAGAAAAAAAAAGTAGAGAGCACTTTCCTTCAATTATTTGTAGATTAAGTCTTTATCTTCAATTATTTGTGGTCTAATTGAAACATGGTTCACTTGTAATTCCTATCATTTGTAGATTAGTTTAGTAGCTATATTACTTCCTACAATCTTATCATAAAAAGTGACTAGATCCAAGTTGCAACTGTAATTAAACTAATTCTCCTAAATAAAAGATTGTGCCACCATGGAAGGAGAGAGCACTTTCCTTTGTTTATTGTTTACATTTTTGGTGAGGCAAAATTAGATAGAGTACTTTGAATTTAACCAGGGAATGGTGTCCAAAAGCGTACAATGGTTATTGAGCTGTGGAGTTGAGTCCACCGAAGGTATATGAAAAATGAATCAAGTCTAAGGGTGGCAATCAACTAAATTGAGCTTGAATACAAGTGTATTCGAATTCGAAATAAATTATCTGAGTTCAAACTTGAGCTCAATCTCGACAAATATTTAATTATGAAACTCAAGATCTGATTCGTGTTAAATGCAAGTGCTAAATAACAAGCTTGAACTTGTTTGAGAAGCAAATCAAGATTGACCATAAACTCAATCTCAAGCTTAGCAAACTTTCAAGTAAAATGTTTAAGAGGTCAAGTTCGACTCCATAATAAATTGAAGGGATAATTTTAGAAACCTCCCTTGAAATTTTTAACAATTTTACTTAGTACTTTTAAAAATTACACATACTTCCCTTGAATTTACCATTTTGGTAACAAAAACTATTCAATAGTCAAAATTTTGAATGAATAACCCAAATTGCCCTCATGAAATTGTGAAGTTCCTTTTACCTTCTTATAAAATTCTATAAAAAATATATGAAATATGCACAAAATCTCAAATCCACTTTCAATGCTCATCTCTACTATTTTAAACTTTTCATATTCTTACATCTCAAATTAGTACCATTATCATCATGGCCATCGCTACCATCAGTCCTTAAATTCTAAAATCTCAATCTAAGTAACAAAAGAAAAAAAATCAGTACTGTTAAACTTAAAAAATTTCACTAACTGTATTAATATAACATATCATCCCTCAAATGTTGGAGTACCAATTAATGTCTGTTATATTTAAATCTTCAGCTTACATCTTTTTCTATTCATCTTTCGATATTTCAAACCAAACTAAAATTAATTTCTAATATGTTAGAATTATATTTAGGACATAATTAGTCATTCTATAAGTGATCTTGTTTTTGTTTCCATTGAATATTTAATTGCATAAAAAATATTAATATATTAAAGTTATTATGGTTATTTTATAGTATCAAGGGAGGTAAGTGTAATATTAAAAATTTTAAAGATATTAGATGAAATTGTCAGAAATCTCGAGCAAGGTTTCTGAAATTATCCCTAAATTCCTATCGTTCGAGCTCGGATTTAGCCATCAACATGTAACACACCTGCGATTTGTTGAGCGGAATGACAATTCACAAGAGGGCCCCGCCGTTGTCTCTCTGTCCTATGAGTAGCCAATCAAATTTGACTTTCTCATTTCATTCCTAAAAAGAACAGTAATAAAATGATTCTCTCCGTTAACACGTTAATATTTTAATATTCATCCCCCCCAACCATCCACGCGTCAGCCCATCACAGCTCTGAGCCCAGAGTAAAGCAAACAAAAATCCGCCATACCTCCTCCATGATTATCTAGTTTTTTTTTTTCTTTTGGTAATAAAGAATAATACAGCACAAATATTTTGCTCGATACATCGGCAAATTATCCGGTTGAAAAGACAACAGTCGTCTTTCTTCAGATCAAGGCCTCTACAATTATCAGTGCAATTGCACGGTACAATAATATTGCAGTTATTAACAGAGCGAGTATAAATACTACTTAAAACAATAAATATATATATTAACACAATAACAATAAGTAAAAAATATAAAAAAAATTTCGTTCTTTGAAATTTATGCCTTAAAATTTGTTATGATTTTATATGTCATTGTGTTACTGTTTACTTTTATTGTTCTATATTACTCTAATATCTATATTTATTATGTTAATGTTACGGTATAGTTGGAACTAGTAATTATAGAGGTCTCTCGTCCTCGTATTTCATAGATTTTATTTGTTTTTGAATTTATTTTTGTCACAGGAAAGGTCCTTCTCCCTTTTTTTTTTGCAATTCTTTAATATAATCATGAGTCGATTAAGCGATCATAAATAAACGCAATTCTATGATCTCTTTAAACTATTCTCTCAATTTATATTCCTAAATGAAAATAAATATCTATATTTTAAATGATTGAAATTATTACAATCGAAGAATAAAAAAAAAATCTTTATTTGGTCATAGAACGAACATGTTTAATTTATGGATACAATACCCAAAAAATTACAATTTCAGCAATAAATAAAGGGTTAATTCCACTTTGTCCCCCCAAATTTTGGACGATTACCCACTTCAGTCCCTAAACTTGAAAATGAGACACTTAAGTCCCTAAACTTATAAATACCTCCCACTTAAGGAAAATTGTTAACAAATCCTAAATGCTGTTGGTGGTCGAAGTTAGGGATGGCAACGGGGCGGGGTTGGGGCGGGGGACCCCTCCCCCATCCCCCGCCCCGTTGCCTATTAGTTCCCCCCGTCCCCCGCCTCCTGCTCCCCCCGCCCCGCCCCGCCCCCGCCCCGCTTCCCCCGCGGGTGCCCCCGCGGGGTTAATAAAATTTTATTATAATTAAATTTTAATAAATAATCAAGTACTAAAATATCAACACATCACCAAATTATTATTCATTGTAATTTTACAATTTAAACTCATAAAAACAATCAAACAGAAGTTATTTGAATACAATCCAATATGATGAAATAAATATAACTAAAATAGTCAAGTTTTCACTTTTAGTACAAATGCAATCACTAATTCATTATTGTGTTTGTGGTTTTTTTTGAGAAAAAGTGTTATTCTATTAAGTGTAATTAGAAATTTAGTATAAATATATTAGTAAATTTAGTATAACTAATTAATAAATTCTATTAGTAAACATGTAGAATTATTCATATAATTGATAATATCAATTATATTACATAAACTAATATACATTATATAATACATCTAACTAATAATATCATTATCATAAGTTTATAACTAATTAACTTACATGTTATATATAATTATATATATACTTTTTTTTGTTTTGCGGGGGGTGGGGCGGGGGATGGGGCGGGGGTATACTCCCCCGCCCCCGCCCCGTTTCTAAGCGGGGGGAAAAAATTCCCCCCCCCCCCGCCCCCCCCCCCCAACCCCGCCCCGAGAGCCCCCCGCGGGGCGGTTGCCCGCGGGCACCCGCCCCCATTGCCACCCTAGTCGAAGTGTCTCATTTTATAAGGGTTTAAGGATTTAAGTGTCCCATGTTATAAGTTTAGGGACTCAAGTGGGAGGTATTTATAAGTTTAGGGACTTAAGTGTCCTATTTTGAAATTTAGGGACTGAAGCGGGTAATCATTCAAAATTTGGGGGAACAAAGTGGAATTAACCCATAAATAAATCCCCAAAACCAACATTTCGCTCCCATACAAAATCTGCAAACACGCAGATACACACTGCTCACTTCGCTCTCACGCTCATCTCTCTCTTCCGTCTCTGGAAGTCCCCATTTTGTCGTCTTCACCAACAGGAAGTCCAAACTCCAAAGTATTCTTTCGTGCTCATCGCTGATCCCCTCATTGTTATTCATTCTTACTATTACACCCACCAATTCATTCTTACTATTACTCCCCCAATAATTCTTCCTCAGCAAATACTAGTGCAACTGTGCAAGTTAACTTCATACAACCATTTCCTGTTTCTTGGAAAAGTAATCTGTAGTTCTTGGGATTTCAATCAGAAAAGGAAAATACAAAGAAAGAAATATGCAGACAGGATTCTCGATAAAGGGCCACTTTAAACTTGCTAGCTCATCACCATCACCACCACCGGCACCACCTTTTGCTCTGCTCTCTTATCATCAGCATCATCATCATCAAGGTTCCTGCAGGATTAAGATTATTTGCTGTGACAAAACTTCTTCGTCATCTTCATCTGCTGACCAAAAGTTTAATTTCAAGATTCTGGGTCGATCTCTGCTGGATAATAGTAGACGGAAGCTCACTGAGATCGATGCGAGTGAGTTCAAATATATAATACTTACAGCGGTTTAATTAACTTGTTCCCACTGGTGCTAAAGCCTGTAAGATACTTTGCTGAAACTCTGCTGATTGTAGATTGCTTTTCTTTACATAGAAAAATCAATTTATAAGCCGATAGGAAAATTCTCCTTTACATGGACTACCACTTTCATTCTAAACCTTGACTGAAAATATAGCTTATCACTGTTTGGATTGAACTTTCTGGTTTTGGCTTTTTGAGCTTTCAATTTTTGTAATAGAAGCTTTCTTAGAGGCAGTTCTTGATGGATAATTAAAGGCTGAACGTTATGGAGTACAGGATTTATGTTGTCTTTAGTTGCTCATTTGGTTAGTTATTGGCATATTACTTTTTTTTCCCCCGTCTATGCGTTTCACACTGACTATATATTATACGGACATGATGATGATCGAAAGTTGGACACTTTCTTGGGAGTTGACTATAAAAATTTGAAAATTTCGTGATATGGGATTGTTAATATGTTTGGAAGATTGTAAATTTGGTGGAGGTCTAGGCGAAAGATGTAAGGTTTCATCATAATGGGATATCTGCAGACGATATATGTTCTCCTTACCATGCACAAAGCAGAAGCAGTTACGCCAGGATAAAGAAAAGTGAATGAAATATACTGCTAATATAATCTAGAACTAGAATGTAAATTATTTTTCTTTCATCTGTAAGTTAAGCTTTTTGAGCTACATATTACACATTACGAGTCTATTCAGAAATCAAATATATCAAAGAATGACTGAATTCAAGTTGCTGTGTTCCATGTCAGTTGTTGCTGTAGGAGTTGTAATTAGGACTACAGGTGTTTCTTGTAATGAACTTCAGTTGTTTTTGATGAAAAGCTTTGTGAATTTTCTGTATTTTCTTTCGTCTAGCTGTTCTAATTTCATGCTATTTTGGTAGATGCAGTACAAGAATCACTAAACCATTGGATCTCAAGGACCCAAAACTTTTTGAATGAAGTCACGACTCCACTGGTAAAAACTGTAAACGATAGGAAACCTGTTGTTCAGGATGATGCTGGAGATTTGGGGGACATTTTCTTGGCTGAACAGACAATTAACAGCAAAACACCCAGTGGAGATCTGTCCCTACCTGCCATTGTTTCTATTGAGCAATTTAGCAGGTAATAAGGGTGCCATATGTGCAACGTCATGGTCCTATCTGGTTCAACAGTTCTTGTCTGCTTTTTTTGCAAATCAGCTGGTGGACATAAACTAACTAACTGGAGCTTTTTCTTCATTATTTTCTCCACTTGGACTAGAATTGGCCATGTAACTTTTGCTGGGTCTAGTGTTGCATAATTTAGGCATCGAGTCCACCCCAGTTTTTGCTGCTTTGCCAGAATTTCAACTGGGAGAATTTTCCGAAAGTATGTTTCTGGGTTTATTAAGTATGCAGAACTGAAAAACGAGAGCTGCAAGAGCTTAATACTAACTTATCTTGTGCTGCTTAACTGAGGATTCTAACCCGGAGCTAAGAAACACTAAATACTAATAAAGTAGAGTTTCAATTATTGGACTGGATATACACCTAGTTCGTGTGAATTCGCTGAGTTTATTGAAGAAGACGAACTTGTGTCTGCTGTCAAGCATATTACGAAATGTTGCAATTCAGATAGTTGAACTGATTCATCTCTAGCTACTTTAAGAGAGCATGAAAAGTTTATGATTATGTCCTGTATAAGCTCAAAAGAATTTGTTTCTGATGTGTAATCATCATCAAAATATATATAGATTATAAAAAGTTAATTATTTAACTTAAAAATTCAAAAGAAAATTTTTGCATTCCTAAGAACGCCCTTACTGTAAGATGGAAGGAGCTAGATGCTAAGATGGGAAGCTTCGTAACGTCACACTGTGTCTATTAGGCATCAAGGAAAGAGCTTTTTCATTTTCTCCATCTTTCTCTTTTCCTGTCCCTTTCTATTTGGTTTTTAAATCTTATTCTGTGACCTGCATAGTGTCAGATTTGCTGAGTTTCAAGTCTGTGCCCTTTCATCTTGGTTCATTTCTGTTCATGTGTCATCAACTGCCTGACTCTGTAATCATCCTGAACTAGCTTTTCCCAAGGATTAGTGTGATTTATGATTTTCTTACACTCAGATATGTTAATCTAGTGGATATGTCTCAATTTGGCAGAAAATAGATATTTCTTTACCATTAGGAGCAATGAATCCTTCATTTATGAAGGGGGGCTATGGTAAAACGTTGGTAGACTCTGCAATTTTCTCTTTTATTCTTTGATTTGGATCATTTTTTTGACATGAATCATGAAAATCTTCAAAAAGAGACTTGCTTCACAAACTTGTGTCAGCTGAAGACGAGAACATTGCATCACAAACTTTAGCTTATTTGCCTGTATTATATGCGTATAAAGTTTTTGACTCAAACGAGGATATTTGTTCCTTTTAGATTTTATATCCTTTGAAAGCTTTTACGTGTCTATTATCTGTTTTAGTTTTCTTTGAAAATTTGTAGATTTTTATATCCTCTGGAAACTCTGTTTGTTTCTTCATATTATCTGTTCTTTTGGTTATCCTCTTTACTGTGCAAAACATCAGTGTGACTAATGATTGGATGTGGAAAGAAGTCCTGAAGAAAAATGAATTTTTATGAACTCAAATTATAAGAAACGTCTTGCAACGGATTCTGATAACTTTCATTATCATCATGCAATTTTGATGACATTGGTTTTGCCTGATGTCTTTCTTGGATCCATAGATGAAATAAGAGTTAATTTATGCAGGATGAATGGATTGACTGGGAAAAAAATGCAGAAGATATTTAGAGCCCTTGTTCCTGGACCGATATACAACAATGCTCGTAATTTAGTCGAATACTGTTGCTTCAGGTTTTTGTCCAGAGATAGTTCAGATATTCATCCTTCCCTGAAGGTTTGTAGACATAGTACAATCGATCAAATTCCCTGCTTGTATCTAGGTTTAGTTGTATGATATTCTTTTGGCTAACAGAGATGCCATTGTTTTGATAAAACAGAGAAGGATCAAAGTACTTTTTGTGGTTTTTATCTTATTTGTAGAAGAGGGTGATGACTTCTTTGTTGCATGAGTATTTGATTTTTGCTGTGATCATAGGATTGTGCATTTCGGAAACTTATTTTTGTAACCATGGTTGCATGGGAGCATCCATACAGCAGCGGAAAGGATTCCCAGGCTGAGGCCTCAGACAGAGACTCTTTCAAGGTTTCTACTATTTTGGCTGTTTGAGCATCATATTTGTATTATTTCTGTACCCATTCCTTCTTTAGTCCAATTCTTTGAATGGGATATGTGCATTAATTGGCTTATAAGATGGTGCCTTGGGGTTTTATGGTAGAATATTGATGACTTGGTCAAGTTATATATGCTGATTAAATTTCTGTACCAGTGACTCAACTGAGTAAAAAGATGTTTACTGGACTTCCTGTTACTGTTCTCAACGTCCAGTAATTTTGATGTCCTCTAGGTGACAACAGGATATCTTGCTTTTAATATCCTAGCGTCTTTAGCAAAGTCGGATCCATAGAAGGATAGATATTCAGTTAGTAAAGCACGGTAATAGGACAGAACCGTATTAGCTATTTGGAGGCAAATTGAATCAATGGATTTGCATGTGACATACTTCTACCAATTTTGTCACCTAATGCAATACTCTGGTTAGCCCTAATCCTATTCTAGCATGTAAAGAGCTTCACTAGGAGTATCATAGTTTATCAGTTGGAATGAGATGGATTAGAGTCTCAACACTCCATGCAATAAGTAACTTCTATGATTCTTCTATATCTCTCTGGATTTTGCAGTTCCTATTGGGAAAAACTCTTTTTACTTATCAAAGATATGTTACTTCCTAATGTACATCAGTATATTGACTGCAACAACTACCATATTGCTTCTTGTTGAAACTCAAAGAGGAAGCTTGTAGGAGAAGCTGCTTTTGTTCGTATAGCTCCAGCTATTTCTGGTGTAGCTGACTGGTCCACTGCACATTACCTTTTCAAAGCTCTTGCTCGTGATGAACAAGGGATCTCATATGGCTCGTGGTCTACATACATTGACCAACTTCTGAAGTGAGCATGAACTAAATTTGCTTACGAGTCTTCCAAATAGTAGATTGCATCTATAGGCATATATGTGTCAAAGAGTTATTTGATGGTATTCTCATGCTTATGGCAAGCATGTTGGTGAACCCATTCAGAAAGTTTTCATTCCTTTTTCAAAATTTATCCAATGTAGGATTCATGAAGGACGAAAATCATATGAGTCCCAAGGGTCCCCCAAGCCTTTTGGAGAGAAAATTTTGTGCCTCAGTTCAAGCAGAAAGCCGCCAGTGTTGAAATGGGAGAACAACATAGTATGGCCAGGAAAACTAACTTTGACTGATGGGGCATTGTACTTTGAGGTACTTGCTATTTCTGCTGAATGCATGGAATGGAGCTTAGGGATGTCTACTTATTGTCTATCTTATCGGTTATGTTCATCATTAGTAAACTTCAAATTATTGTCTATGTACTCTTTTACCATAAAATGGAACTATGAAGGTTGATGAGACTTGGCGTAGTTTCCAGCATCCATACAAGGTATTCTTTTGCAGCTTAGTTCATTTAACTCTTAAACTTCTTTCCAGAGAATTGGCTTAAAAGGCCAAAGCGATGCAGTGAGATTGGATCTTACAAGAGATGGTTCACAAGTAAAGAGAACAAGGGTTGGGCCCCTGGGAACCGATCTTTTTGACTCTGCTATATCTGTTACCTCCGGGCTGGAGTGAGTAAGCTTCTTTGACCTGTTCTGTGGAATTATTTTATTCAAATTCATTCATGGGATTTTACTCATTATTTGGATTGTGAACTTGAAAATTCCCTAAATAGTTGGTTCAAATTGTTAAAGTTTCAAGAACTGCTAAATATGTTGGAGAAACTTCCTGTTCGCTTTTTTGTTTTAAAAAAAATAGATTTCATACATGAGGTTACAAGGCTTTGCCTCACAAAACAACAGAAAGCTAAGGATTTTTTAGTTGTTTGTCACTTCTGAGGTCCACTTGCATCCTTATGTTGAAGTTGGTTAGGTTACAAACTTTTTGTTTACTTTGTGGTGCATCCAATTAGGTCTGAAACATGGGTCCTGGAATTTGTTGACCTGGGAGGTGAAATGAGACGAGATGTATGGTATGCATTTATTAATGAAGTGAATGCTTTACACAAATTTATACAAGAATTTGGACCCAAGGATGGTGACCAATCTGTGTACTATGTACACGGTGCTCACAAAGGGAAGGCAAAGGCAATTACTTGCGCTACCAATGCTATTGCTAGACTCCAGGCTCTTCAACAAATGCGAAGACTCTTGGATGAACCTACTAAACTTGTCCCTTTCTCTTTTTTGCAACATGCTCCTTATGGTGATGTGGTTTTCCAAACTCTAGCTGTTAATTTCTGGGCTGGACCGTTGATTTCAAAAATTACAGATGGAGACAAACAACCAGGCCAACATCTAATATCCACTCAGGATGCATCTGAAAGTAGTAATCATGTGTTTGACATAGATGGAAGTGTGTACTTGCGGAAGTGGATGACATCTCCATCTTGGTTTTCTAATGCTGCAGTTGCCTTCTGGAAGCACTTCTCCATGAGAAATGGAGTAGTACTGAGTAAAAATCATGTCATTGCTGGGGTGTCATTGGTGGAAAAGGCAGCAATAGTATGCAGAGATAAGTATATAATAGCTGAAAAAACACAAGCAACAATAAATGCTGCAATGATTGAAGGAATACCGAGTAATATTGATCTTTTTAAGGTTGGAATTGCCTGGCCTTTATCTTGGTCTTATTTATTCTCTAAATCTTCATTATGTTTCCTATATAAGCTTGATATTTCTTGCTATATGAAATCTAAGCTATCATGTATTAAAATGTCTTCACAGATCACAAGGCTGGACTCTTGGAGATTAATCCGTTTTAAATTTAATAGTGATATGTTGTGTTGGGGCATATGACATTCATTTCTACTCTGTGTCTTCCCATGCTCCTAAATCTTAGTAAACTTCTCAGTGTTAGTAAATGAAGTCTTACGTGCATTTCAAAATTTTTGGATGCTTTAGCATTATTACAGTTCAAGTTTTTGCTTACTAAACGTGTCTTTTCCTTGTTTTTCTTTTCTTTTTTTTTGGGACTTTACAGTCTTATATTTTAAATGAAATTTCATTGTCCTAGATTAACTAATCTGCATGTCTTCTAAAATTTTCAATTTATCATCATGTCTCTTGTTATATCTCCTTGTAGGGATGCTGAAATTTTTTCTTTACTCTTTTATACCATAACTAGTGCAATAGTTGAGGTTATTTCTATGTTTTAAAGTACTTGTCTCATGCCTATACATCTGAGCTTTAGGAATAAATCTGGGTCGGCAAAATGTAATTGCTTCACTCCTTGTCCTGAGTCTAACCAGCTTGTGTCGGGGAAGATCTAGATATGCAACTAATGTGGATGTATATCTCTCGATCTTTGTGGGATTACTTTTGCTCTTTTTGGTGCATGATGAATTAATCTAGATTATTGTTTCTGATAATCCTACTTTTCTCTCCATCAGATTGAAGATCATCTTATTGCATATACTATGTCACTAAGCCTCTTTATCTTTGTTTAACATGATTATTTAGTACTCTCTTTGAATATATATATATATTTTTTGGTATTTAACAGGAACTCATACTTCCTTTAACTATTATGGCCAATAATTTTGAACGACTTAGACGCTGGGAGGAGCCCTTGGTGACTACATCATTTCTTGTGTTTGTGTATACTATCATCTTCAGGTAAAATGGCTGTGGTTTCATGACACTCATGTTTTGTCGTTTGAACTTCTGGTTCTTATACTAGAATAAGTTAATTTAGTAATTTTCTTACTTTCCAAATTTGCAAGTGTATTAGTTATTCCTGCTATCTTGATAAAAATAGTTTATCATTTGTTGTAGTGGATTCGAACTAATTGCCATTTTATGACCAATCAAAGCATGAAGAATCAAATTCTGTTGCCATGAATTTGCAGGAATAGCATTCTGATTTCCTTCCACATTGTGATTTTTATTACTATTTTTCTTTCTCTCGAGTATGGGAGGCCTTAAACTCTGCTCTCAGTATTAATTCCTCTCATGTGATTAGGGATCCTGGCGTGTTAAACAATTCATAGAAAATTCAATTCAGCTGATAAATGTCATTGCCTATGCTGATGGCTTCAACACATATAACCATCCTACTAGGGTGAATTTGTGAAGTCAAATCCTTTACATTATATTCATTTGGATAATCTCCTTTGCCAAGTCTCTTTCTTGTGGTTTTCAAATTGATTTTGTGATGACAATTTGCAGACAATGCTTTCTGTTCATACAGTAAGAAACCATCATAAGATGGGGATGCAATTCTTAATTTCTTACTTGCATGTGTGCTTGGTGAATGAGATGAATTTTGTTGAAGTGGGAACAGATTGATGAATTTTGGTGAAGTGGGAACAGACTGAGAGTTAGAAAACATTCAGTGAAGGGAACAAAAATATACTGTTTGCAGTCTTCTAGTTAGAACTTCTATACTTTCGAAAAAAAGGTATTAAAACCAACAATGTTTTTGTAATTTCCAATAATGCTTCTTTCCATTCGTGATTGAAGACTACTTTCTTAAATTGGACAAAGTTCAAACTTTTCTTTGCTCGGTCAATTTGGTAGACCACCTTGCATGACCTCAGTCCTTTGGATTTTTGACACTGACAAATGTCATCAGCGACACTTGATTACTGATCCCAAATCATTCTGCTATCTGTTTGATCAGAAACATGCTCCCTTATCTGTTCCCGATGACATTGATGCTGTTGGCTGCCAGCATGTTATTGTTGAAGGGGCTTAAGGAACAAGGTCGCTTGGGAAGATATTTTGGAAAAGTTACCATACGTGATCAGCCACCATCAAATACAATTCAAAAAATTATTGCTTTGAAACAGGCCATGCGTGAAGTGGAGAAGTTTATGCAGGATCTTAACATTTCCCTGCTCAAAATCCGAACAATTATTCTTGCTGGCCAGCCTCAGGTATGCTGGAACTTGAACTCACTTTAACTTGGCAGTCAAGTTTTGAAATCGCTTGAGATGAATTTGTAGATGTATTGCATGCAATTAAGGTGAATTCAACTCTTCTCTTGTTGTCTATCCTGCCATTTATCTTTCGATTTCATTTCCTGTTAATTAATTACATGTATACCTCGACATCTGTCCATATTAATACTAGATTCCACTAGACGTCAAAATTACATTTTAATATTTGACTTGAGCTTAAGATGAACAGCCCCCTAAAAATTCAGAGTTATGTCATTGATAAATGCCAAAAAGTAATGCTACACTCCAAGATAACAACTCTTCAGACAGAAGACAAGCTCACCTCTTCTTTGTAAAGCAAACAAACTCTCCTCATTCCTCTTTGGACAAAAATCCTTAACACTGCCATCTTAACACTGAAAAGATGGCAGAGGTCCACAAACAACTACAGTAGATGCACTGATAAAGAAGCAAACAGAGACAACCCAAACAGGCAAACCAGGCGTAAACTGGGGGAGAGATGTTGATAGGTCTGGATTATGGACTGTGACGCAAAAATTGAGGTAAAAGGGGTGGCAGATGGTTGGGGTGGAACGTTTCTTTTTCACCTTTTTCTTGTGTTCTTTTATCTTTTTCTCTCCCTCACATCTAGAATTCTTTCTTCTCACATTTTCCTCTGTTTAAAAACTTGTTTATCATCGTAAATTTGCACATTATATAACTCGTTCTAGTGGACAGTGGAAAACAGTGGTTCTCTTTACATGAACAAACCATAATGAAAGAAACTAAATATTATTTATCCCCTTATTTTCTCTGATAACCCTCTATCTTCGTTTGCAATCAGAAACATGCAAATACTTCTTGTTAAATCACAAGTAGGTCTAAGTGTTTCAAATAAACGATTGCTCTTGATTCTTACAATAAGGTGAGGGTGGGTCTCTATCATCTGATATGCTGGTTTATCATACTAGGTTAGCTTTATAACTATTGGAGGAAAATAAGTTTTTTTTTTAAAAAGTTGGCCATGCTAACATGATCAGATTAGTATGAAGCGTTGAAATAGCTTATTGACTTGCTTCTGAAGTTATGCAATAGAAGCTGATCCGAAAAGGTTAATGATGTATATCAAAGAGAATGTAGAGGCCCATCACTAAATGATCCGGATGTTGTTTTATTTCAGAATAGATTTTTTGGCCTCTGGGATTTTGGGGTTAAAAATTTGTGTCTGTCTTGTTGCATAATGAAAGTTTTAGGATTACAGCCTTCTCTTTTTGTTTTTTCTTTCACTGGGTTCTCAATTCTTTTCAGGTAACAACAGAGGTTGCTCTGCTGCTATTACTAAGTGCTACAATTCTCCTCCTTGTTCCATTCAAGTACATTCTGGCATTTCTTATATTTGATCTCTTTACAAGGGAGCTCAATTTCCGGAGGCAGATGGTTTTAGCGTTTAGGAGATTTCTGAAGGAGCGTTGGGGCACTGTACCAGCAGCCCCTGTTGTTGTACTGCCATACGAGGTTGATGGGTCCAAGGCATTGAGTGTAAACAGGAGCATGGCAAATTCAGTAAGCATTCAGGGTAAGAGAGAGTCTTGATCAATTTTGGCAGATGATTGAATTAACAAATAAGATAGAATCAGTTTAGATACAGTCAAAACTAGTTCCCCAAAGCATTGGTGAAATTTGGGAAACAGGAAGGACCTGTTTATTCTTAACCCCTTCAGAAGCACAAAACAAATTGCCTTAGAGGGTGCAAAACTACAATTTTGTAGCAGTGCTTTATAACGGTGACAGAGTGTAAATGGTGGAATCCTATGCCCTATTTGATGCGAACCTTACGCATGGTTGCCTTGCATGCTAGTGATCAAGCAGAATGAGCAACCATCAGGCCTAAGGTATATAACCTTCTTTATTCTTTTTGAAGCTTTTTGCAGATGTAAATATGTAAGCCTTGCTAACATCACTTGTTTGTCGAATACAAGTGAGTATTTACCTGAAATTTGTTGTCAGGTAGCTTGTATAGATCTGGATGATCAGACGGCATCTTATTAAAATCTTACCAGAAATTTTTAGAATGGAGTTAGATCTTCACCCTCTTGATAATTTATACACTTGGAGGCACTAAACGTAAAATCACCACTATAGCAAAAAGGAATTAAGTACATGATAAAGGGGAACAACATTCCATTGCCAAAATTTGTCCTGCACTAAGATTATCTATCAAAACATAGATCCTAGGTTCAATACGGTTGGTAAAGCTAGCAGCAGCATGTTCCCCACAAGAGAAAATGTGGTTGGACCCTTTGCTTCATTACAGGTAAGCGTCCTGTCATGATATGTGCACCGTGTTTGATTCCTAAAGGAAACAAAGAAACAGGTTTAATGAGTAAATGATTGATAAGTAGTTCCTCTTCACCTGAAAAGGTTCTAACATGCATAAACACTTCAGCATTAAACAGTGATCTATCACGAGTTAGTCATATACGTTGACGAGCAAAATGTGACTACATAGTCTGTAGCAGAACAGGTGATGATACTGGAGGGGTCATCGTAGGCATAGCTATAAGCTGCAGGGCATGCGGTCTTGAACGTCCTCGAATAATTTGTTGGCACGCAGGTGAGGGGAGTTGAGAATGCTCCTCTGCAACAGTACTCGTCTGTGTTGAACACATTACAAGCACTGTTGCAGGCGATAGATTTCCCACTGGAATTGACTGCAAGCTCCGGTGGACAATGGGGCCTGAGGTCACTGTCGCAACCTGCGGTGCTGCAATTTCCTTTTCCGGATATTGGTTTTACCGTGATTGGCAAGTTGAAGCCATCGACAAGGCTAACATCATAATAATCAAGGTTACCGAAGGCAAATTGGGCAATTGAAGCAGGCGGTTGCCCCGGAGTTTTGCATTTTAGGGTGCTTCCGCAGTCACCAGTTTCGCATTTACCACTGCCATCTTTGTCAAAGTCGCACCCGGTTCTTCCCCATATTCTGCCATTCCATCCAGGTGGAGCTGAAAATACAACGGATTGGTCAGGCTTCAATTGAAAACCACCTCCGCTGATGTTGGTATCTGGTGCTGAATTGTCGTTTGGTGTTATACCGGGCCATATGGTTTCGTTGCAGCCGTTTATAATGGTCAAGTTCGTGGACTCGGCAAGCATTATCCCTGTTATTCAAGAAAACATACATCTTTCATGTCATAAAATCTGACAAATTTAAACCGAGAAGTGAAGCATTCTGCAACTAAAAATTTGGTCGGAAACATAACCACTAACGCATCCCCCGCCCCCCTTCTCTATACCTGTTACAACTACAAGGCAGGCAAACAAGATGGTCGAAAGTGCACCGGTAGGAGATGCCATATATCACTTCTTGGTCTTTGACTGGGGTATTAAGAAGCTGAAAGATGATTAGTGTGAGTTTTATAAAAGTGAGAGAATACGTGTTGAGGAGAGTTACGAAGAGACTACTAAGAAGCGGTGGCCTGTGGGTAGGTAGAAAGGGCGAAGGCTTCCTTCCTTGGTTCCCAATCAACTGATACCTTGCCTCTGTCTGGCACTTTCCATACAAATTCTCTCAGAGAAACTTGTCGTCTCTTCGCTCTGTTCATCAACTTATTTTACTACAACTTGATGAATATTTCCCAGTGCTCAAAAAATGTTTCTGCAAGGTTCCAGTACCAAACGAGCAGAGCAAATTAAGAAGCTAACTAAGCTTAAACTAATGAAAATCCCCTAAACATACGTTCTTTTTGTCCTTTTCAAAAGGAAAAGGGAGGAATTTTTTCATGGTCTAAGATATTGAGCATTGTACGGGACTAGATTACCAGCTTATATGAGAAAAAAGATGATGCATAATACTATTAAGTAATCAAAATTTTCTTCCTTTGATTTTAGTCATACATTATAATTACCAAATTCAGCCACTCATTTAGCAATAGGAAATGTTTTTTTTAACATGCTATTTGGCAATATGGCTAATTCGTACTTTACGTCATAAACTCGAAACACAAAGGGAAAAAAAGGGCAATGACATCAATCAAATCACCGGGACAGCAGTTTATCGTTGTCATCATCATTGTTTCTTTTTGTTGGCATAATTCTTGGAATGAAAATCAACGAAAAGATACAAAAGCGACGCATTAAACACGGCATTGAAGCACCAGCCCAGCATCCCGGAGCATCCCAACCCGGTAAAATGATAATACAGCATCAGACCCGAAATCCCAAAGCTGAAAACGAACTGGATAATCTGACAGTCCGTCACCAGTCTCTTCCACCGCGGACGCTGCCCGAGCGCGGCCAGCAGGTAGTAGGCGTACATTAGCACATGAACCGAAGCATTGGTAACGAGCGCCACCGGGAACAGCGTCTGCGAAGTAGAGAGCCAAAGATGGCACATTATCACCACCACCGCGTGATGGTACACGTGGAGGAACGACAGCCGTCGAGAGCGCGACCCGCTCAGAATAATTAACAGGGTGTCGATGAACTCGAGAATCTTGGACAGGTAGAAGACCTGGGCCCAGAAGAATGTGGGCCCGCGGGGAGGGGTGTTGTTGGCGGGGAAGCAGACTGCCCATGTCCAATCATTGTGGGGCATTTGGTGGAGGGTGGAGAGGGTGCAGCCCACAGCCATGACGAGGGAAGCGAGGCAGAGGATGAGGTTGTGCGCGGCGGTGACGAGGCGGAGGGTGTTGGGGCTGAGGGTCGGGAGGAGCGGGAAGCGGTTGAGAGCGTAGGTGAGAGTGAGGTAGGTTAGGACCGTGAGGGTGAGAAAGAGTGTGGTGGAGGCAAATGTGTGGCCTTGTTTCCATTCAAACTGGCTGACCAATGGCTGGTCCACGAGCCAGTAATGGATGGATGAGTAGAGGCTATCCATCTTGTGAGTTGTGTGCCCCACGCTCCGCCGCGGAAGGAGAGGAGAGTGGTGGCTCGATGGGAATCAAGATGCTGGGTCCGAATGCAGATGAAGAAAGCATATACCATATGCGGCGGCTGAGTGCTGAACCTTTTAATTTGTAGCTAATCTTTGAGGCACCCCAAATGCTGCCCATGCTAGCCTTTTAATGGGATGTTTTTCATAGTACTACTACGAGAAAACTGAAATTTATTGGCTGTCAGTTTCTTTTTTCATCTTTCTTTCGGGAAGGCCGCCATCTTTTCCTTCGAGGACGGCCTTCTCTCTTCGAGGACTCTATATTATTGTTTCTTTTCTTTTTTTTTGAGGCGAATCCCTTCAATTATTGTCTAAAAAATAAAAAATCGAAAGAATATTGACAATTCACCCAAGAAGGAATTTTTTTTTTTCTTCAATGGTCACATTTTCTTGTAACTAGTTACCCGCTTACGGATTTGGTCAAATACTAGTATTTGGCTCATGCATAAACGACACACAATAGCAAATGCATAAAGAAGAGTATCTTAAATTTGTTCCACATTTTCTGCGAGTAACAGAGTTTAGGGTCTTGCAACTTACATATAATTGCTTGCTAGGATGATTATAGATTATTGACATCTTAATTGAGCACTGGAGACTAAAACGAAAATATCTGTTGGTTACTTTAGTTTTTGATTTTCTTTTTCGAGGCAAAGTTTGAGAGGATTTCTTGAAAAAGACCAAGCTAGCTTTATCTCATTGCATGTGGGTTGCTTCTTAAAAGGAAAGGGAACTAACGAGGAGATTAAAAGAATGTGGAGAGTATATTCTCAGTTAGTTATACTATTATATATGAGTTTGGTATGTCCACGTTCACTGCACATTTTATTAGATCACAAGAATGCCGGGGAGCGGAAATTAAATAAAAAATTTCCATCTTGGCAGCCCAGCACTTTAAAAAATTTTTTTTCTTTAGTCAACCCGGCAAACATAAGTTTTATAATATACCCATGTCAGAATAATATTCTTTAGCTTTTTTATTTTTTGGACAACAATTGAAGGAATTAGCCCTTTTTGGAAGGTCGCCTTATTTTCCTTCTGTTTGATACCCAGGTTCAATATTTAAATTCAGTTACTTCAGATCTTAATATATTCAAACGTGTTTGATAACTAAAAATTAAATATCTAAATTAATTAAGTGACATTAAATTTTTTAAGAAAAACTTGACACTAAATTTTCTAGATAAAATTTATTTTAAAAAATAAGTGATAAACTATTCACTTATTACTACTTAATATGATACTAGCTTTTGGTCCCCGCGCCTAGCGCGGAGTGGCTCACATGTAGGTTGTGTACAATACTATGATTGAATTTTAAAATTTGTGTGTAATAATTTTTATGAGTTGGAGCTGTTTAGTTAAATTTATAATATTTTGTTACGTTATTGCATGATTAAAAGTGTTAATTGACTTGTTTAAAGACAAAGTGATAGTTTGTATTGTCCGCATATTAAATCAAGATTCAAAATTAGAAATTTTCATATTGTTATTTGATAGTGTTTTAGTTAAATTAGGGTTTTAGTAATTCTATTGGAGTTAAATTATGGTAGTTTTATTGTTTAGGAATCAATATCTTATTAGAAAATTTCTTATGGTTGTAAGACTTGTTTATCAAGTCATCTATAGAGTATCATATTATTGTGTTTAGTTGAGAAGAGTGAAAAATTAAGAGTCTTGCTTTTATGATGTGATTAATAGATTATTGTTGGTATTATTTCTCTTCTCTCATACATATTTTTTATGTGTGTAAATTACCTTCCCATATATCTATTGATTTTATGAAATATATATCTTATATATTTTTTGATGAATTTTTTGGGTTCTACATGTTTATTGATTGTGAATAATGAATGACTTTTGACAAAAAAAAAAAAAAATTATAAATTTGTGCTGATGATAGGAATTTGGGAAGGAAGCTAGGCAAAAGCTCCTCGATGATGAAGAAGCAAAAGCTACACCGTAGCCAAAAGTCAGCAGGACACGAAGAGGCCCACCACAAAGGCTACCATTAGTCCTTCCAAAATAACGGAGGATAGTCAAAGCACAAAGTACAACATCAGTAATACACTAGAATGCTCTCGAAACCCAAAAATGCCTACCAATATTCAGGGGATTACCCTCGAAACCGGCCCATGGCTTCGCGGTAGCAAAACTCCCTTCTCGCTTTTATATAGTTAGAATATATATTCAAATATATCAAATTTAGTTCTTAATAATTAAATAATTTAATAAATTCAAATTTCAGAAACTTTAATTTTATCAAATACGCCCATAGTGAACCACCCTTAGTCAATAGTAAATTCTTCACAAAACACAAGGCCACGATAACTCAAATAAATAAAAGAAAAACACTACGATAATTCGTTGATTTGTTCTACGTTCTAATATTTCGTTGCAGAATGTGTTTCTTCTTTACCTACAACCATCTCGGTCCTGGTAAATTCAGATTTAGAAGGATTCAAGAGCTCACCAGTTACTCTTTAACATCCAACTTCGTATATTTGAATTTTCTTAGAGCTGTCAAAAATCAATATAAGAGGATCCATTCCTGTAGATAAAAGGCCACACGACTTAGATGCCTGATACAATCAGGGACGTTGATAAAAGAATTTTCAACCCATTTTCAGTCCACAACGAAAATTTTATTCACAACCTACTGTGAGTTGTCCTCGAGAGGTTGAACCAACACAGCCATTTAACACCAAATCAATATGACACTGGAATTCTACACCATCCATTAATCATTGAAATCGTGATGAGACTAAAATTAGCAAGGTTTCACGAAAAAAACAGAAAAAAAAAATTCCCCGACATCTCACTCCACTTAATCTCCTCTCCGCCAGATCCGTGATCCGCGTCCAGAATGGTTGTCGCGATTAAATATATCCTCGCCAGTCTCCACTCTACTGTTTTACCAAAACTATCAGCGTTGATATGGCAGGCTGCAAAATTGAAGTGATGGCTATTGCATTACCAAACTATACTTGACTTCTCGCCACCTTTTTCCGCACAACTCTCTTCCTTCGAACCTTTGGAGTAGGTGCTTCACCCTCAGTTGTAGAGTTGCCCTCCAACTGTTTAATGCCCAGAAGACCAAGTCCAGAAACAATTGCATTCTTGGATATGAACCATTTTGAAGGGGAAGTCCTATTGACACTTTCTGATGGTCTATTGTACGCTTTCAAGAGATCTGACTCGGCCAGGGGATCCACCTCCACACCAAGCCAAGCCAACCTCGATGTCTCTCCTAATTGAACATTCAAGACCCTGCACACATTTGAACAACCAATTTGTTGCAACTGCTTGGTCTTTAAAAAAACTAGTAACACATTCCTGTAAAAGTTTGAATAACAAGACCAAAGCAAAACCTACCAATATAGAGTAAAACGTTGTTCAGCTCAACAAAATGATAACAAATATGAACCAATGACCGATATTAAGTAACCACAATTAAGCAATAAAATTCCAGAAAAAGCAAGTCCTAAGAGCGTTCAAGAAATAAAAACAGAATCAAAGAAGTAAAAATTAGTTTACTACATCCTGAGTGCGTATACGCACGTGCATCTGACCCATAAAAGTTTGGTACAAAAGGTATCACACAGGATTTATTGATATATGTAAAGGAACACATACCTTAAGGCTGTGCTAAAGAACAGACCCACTCCAATGACATCAAAATAGTTCACTACTGCTCTATCGAATCCACACAATAGCTGATAGCGCAGGTTCGCATATAAGCCAAGGAAGGCTCCATAACCAAGAGCATTTGTGCTTACAGAGGGAATAGTTACAGATAACCTACCAAGACACCAAAAAGGCAAATTTACAACTAAAATTACGAATCTGATAAACAGATAGATGGAGGGAACAACATCTTCTTTATGTGTATATGCAATGGTTACCTTCCCTCCTTTTTGCTGGCAGCAAGATTTGAAACTGCTCCCTGCACAGCTCCAGCAGTTAACCCAACCATACACAATCCAGCAGCCTTGTAGAAGAAAGAATGAACCCTCTTTTGCAAATCAAATTCTCTCATAGGATAACTCATTTCAAAAATGTTGTTTGGAAGCTTTTGCAATGTATTCTGCAAATCAAACCGAAATGTATTCCCATATGAACGACAAGGAGCAAGCGACCAAACAACAATAGCATTGCAAGCCGTCACTGTGAGCACATTAATGAGGGCAAGATCCCATTCTTTCTTTATCCTGCAATTACAAAAGAAATTTGTTCATTAAAGGATGAGAACTAAGAAATCAAAACAATTTCAAGTCAGTTCACATGGTTTAGGTAAAATTCAAACCTCTCCTTGCGATTTTTCACCTCCCACCAAACAGAGCAACCAATTGTAGTTGCCTGTTCCAGAAGCAGCTTATAAAGAAATGCTGGATCTGCAATCATCCTGCACACAATAAAGGACATAATCAAGGAAACTACATGAATAGAAAGGCCACAGGCAAATGGTGTCCAGCTGTTAATACTAGTAAAGCTAACAGAAAGCAAACTACAAATATTATCAGTACATTACTCAGATATGTAGAATGTTAGAACGTAATGATCCTGATTTGACCTCAATATTTGAAGACTTGAAAAAACGTGACCATTCTATCTCCGAAAAATGACACACATAATGGAGCTTTCACCAAATATACAGGTTCAACCTTATGAATGCAACCACAGTTATTATCACTGAAACATTACATGGCCATAAAATGCATAACAACCAATCAAAACATGACAATACTGAGAATTTCACTAGGGATGCACGTGTATTTCCAGTCAATGGGGTACTCCAGCAGACTTCAGTATGTGTTTTAGTTTCTTCATTTTGGTTCCTCCATAACCACGTTTGCAACTCATTCTACTTATCCTGGCATGTCCAACTAAAAGAGAAGTATCAGATATTTACCGCATTTATGCAAGACCTATCAGCATAAAGAAAGAATATTTGCGGATAAAACTACAGCTCATCCAGCAACATAACACTTTTTAACAACTTTTATCTTACAATCATCCAGCAGTCCCTCTCTGTCATTACTCATCTTTCCATTTTAAATTCGTCTCTCTCAATCAATATCAGGTATTAAACCAGCCAAAGAGACAACTGATTTCCCCATCAGACTGGGAAAAAAAACTCCAGTTTCAATACTATGAGATCCACTTACTTTCAGATAATAATACATGGATATGCCAAAAGGGACATGCAATTTCAGCATCATTTTCTAAATCATAGAGCATCTTTTCTGTTAACTTCCCTAGCAATTTGATGCATGCATAACCTTAATACGAACTACAGATACACATTTCAAGCAAGATTTCCAATAAAATCAGAGGCGAATCAACACTGAAAACCAACAAATGAGTTGAGAGGAAATTAATAATAATGGAAAGAACAACTCACAAATCTTGACACCTAAAACTCAGAAGACAAGAAGTATGCCCAACTACAGCGAGCTATGTAATCAAATATCAGGCATACATTGAAGGTCTTCCATACAATGTTCAATGATAAACTCAGGAATGAAAGGAAATTCTAAGGTGCCATACTTCATGCTACTGACCAAACAACGTTTGAAATCTTCAGGCTTTGGGCGTGACAAGGGTCAAGAATCAAGCCAATTCCAGCTCAGCTGCCTTCCAGTCCCCCCAACCACAAGAAAAACATAAAACCCAAAAGAAATCTCCAAGAACAAACTAAGACTTCCTTCAATGCACCCTGTGATATAAGACTTACCCAAACCCATGAACATTTGTCCAAAATGCGCAACTAATCTATGCAAAGATCAAATCATGACGTCTGAAATTGCATTCACCAGTTTTAAAGAAAGGATTAGCTAAATTACCTGCCAATAAATGCCCTAGACAGCCCTTGAGAAAGCGAACGAGAAATGAACCTAGTAGTAGTAGGCCTGGCATTAATAGCCAAAAACTTCACCATTTGAGCAGAGCTCACCAAACCCTGAATGCAACCAAACATCAGTCAAACAACCTAAGGCTACTCCTGCAAATATCAATAAACAAAAATGATTTACCATTTCATAAGCTTGCCGAAATCCAGCTGGCAAATCCATCATTGTCCTCTGCCACTCACTCAATACCGCATCAACAAATTTTCGGTCAAATAACTGCCAAAATGTAGAAGGCCATTATTCATATATAAATGTCAAATCTATTATATTTAATCAGTCTAAAGTAGTAACAAAAGCACAGTTTTGTCAGTTTGTGTAATGCCTTTACCTCCTGGAATACAATCCTTCGCCTAAAAAGTCCACCTTCATCCCCCTCATCACCATCATCAAAGTCATCAAAGTAGGAATCGTCATCACCATCATCATCACCCCCATCACCACCACCATGATTAATTTTCTTTCCAATATCACCACCACCTCCACCAGTTGCCAGCTGCCACATTGACAAGTAATAGCCAAATTATTACCAAAAGAGCTGTCGTGTTAGTCAACCAGTAAGATAAGCCACAAGAGAAGTACTTTTTTCTTTCTTGGGAGGCTAGCTCCTGTTTAAGGGGCAGCAAACCAGCTGTGGCTACTATTGTAGTTAAGTAAGACCAATTAGTTAACTACATTTCAATGTAGTAAGTATAGTTTTTATAGTTGTTTTTTCCAGATTGCACTATAATGCTGTATTATGGAAGTTTTTAAGCAAGTCACCGAAAATGGTAGTAGCTTGCTACCATGTAAAATGATCATTTCAAATGTATAACAAGAAGCTTCCAGGTCGAATACATGTAAAGGCAAAGGGCGCTTTGCCCCTAATGAAGACGAATGCTGCAATAAAAAGATTTTAAAATGTGAATTAAGATCCAGGTTCATGTAAAACATGTATATTTACTTCAGCAATGTCTTCAAATTAGATCTTAATCCACCCAATAACAGTACAAAGCAATTCCACAAGTTGAGCCACAAAACAAAAGGCAAATGCAGGTCCAAAGCCAACTGTTATTATTAAAGCAGCAGTACTCTGAAGAATGGGAAACTTTAGAAACAGACTCAAAAGATCACTCTCTGCTCAAATAAACCAAGAGCACCCTCCTTAAATATTCCAAAAACCAAAAGAAAATCTTAACAACTAATTTCTGGGTTAGTATGCCACACATATCATAAAACCTGCCACTGCACTTCTCAGCAAGCTCTCATAAAATCAACCATAAACAATCCTGCTTGTTCTCAGACTAGTATTCCATTCAAACAGTCAAAAGTCCAAAAGGATATATAGCCGAAATTTCAACCTTGAAACAAACAAATACAAAAGTCTTAATTTCTCTAAAGTTGCACTTCAGCAACCGCATACTATAGGAGGAAAACACCAAACAAGTAATCCAGTTATTTCCCATACTATTTTTTATCTTCTCACTTTAACAAATAAACCAATTACTTTCCAAAAAAGAAGTAAACCACTAGTCTCGATTAAACATCACTGTCCGCCATATCAAGCCAGTCATATCTCTAACTCATACAACAGGAACAGAAAACTTCTTTAACATTGAACAAATTAACCACAAAATTAGGACATCAACATGCAAACTAAAACAAGATTGCCAGTTAAATAGCAGCAGAAATGAACCAACTTTACAAGAATTTTCAAAAAAAAAAAAATCTCAAACCTCGGGACTAGACTTGGCTTGCTTCTGCGTCATGTCAAGCTTCGATTTTTCCAACGTAACAGCACCAAAAGCACCGTAATCCTTCTTCATAACGGGAGACGACGACAACGAAGCAGCCGCGGAATCCACCGCCGGCAGAGCCTGAAAACACCGCTCCAGGTGAGGAACAGTGTCTCCAACTCTATCAACCAACCCAGACGACGAGGAGGAGGAGGTGGAGGAGGCTTTAATTAAAAGAGGCTTGCAAAGTTTAACAGCGGCGGCCTGCGACGGGAGTGGGTAGAGAGGAACAGTGGAAGGAGGTAAAAGTGAAATTTTGGACGATAAGGTTTGGGTGGACGGAATGGTTTTGATTGGCATGATTTGGGCTGTTTGAAAAATTGCGTGGGACATTGTCCGTTCGATTTTTCTTTACCTCTTGCTTGAACTTTGGGAGATTATAAGGAGATTTTCATGGAGTAAATGGGAAGGGGAACTTAATTCCTCCTTTTCCTCTCTCTCTGCGAAGGAGTCTCAGTAAGAGAGAAAGAAAGGAGTTGGGGGTAGGGGATGAAGTTGGGGTTTTGATGTTGACGGAGGGATGGCGGAAAGTATGCGACAAACCCAATCCGGATTTGGGAGTCGGCTCGGTTGGGTATTTTGGGTCAGCTCGACTCAACCGGCCCTTGTAGATTGGGAGAACCCGGTGTAGGCACAAAATACATCTTTTTGGACCTAATTGCCATCTTAACCCAATACCATTAAGCGTACCAAATTTATTCATGCCTACTCAATCGAATTGAAGAATTCTAGATTGCAGATATGCTAATTGAATTACATAACATCCCAAGATTAAACAACCAAGATCAAAAATCCAGAACTAAAGAGGTCAGATACTAATTATGCTTTATAATGTGTTGCTACATTTTTAGGTACATTAATATTGATAAATAGTTCGGTTCAAAAAGATTTCAAAAGACACATTTAAGGGAGGAAAGTTAGGTTGCCCTACATATATATCTATAAG
The DNA here is from genome assembly GCF_003713205.1 of Coffea eugenioides. NCBI lineage: Eukaryota > Viridiplantae > Streptophyta > Magnoliopsida > Gentianales > Rubiaceae > Coffea > Coffea eugenioides. The sequence goes on from NC_040036.1 coordinate 23,693,423, forward strand.
TATATAAGGAAGTATTTAAGTCGGTTTATTTGAATTGATCATTATTTGAAAAAAATTTGTTAGTTGCACCATCAACACATTCTTCAATTATCATTTTATCTTCTCAATTTTATTTTCATATAACATATATTAATAATAAAAAGTGTTACGATATTATTCTAAAATTTTTTTCTACATATTCTTCTATCTAAACACACAACTTATGATTAGTAGCAAGTTTGATGGTCAAGAAGGTGCATTTTAATCATAAGTGCGCACAAAGCGATTCGATACCTACCAACTAGGATTGCAAAACGAGCCGAGTCGAGTCGAATTTTGGTCTTATTGAGACGAGCCTTGACTTAATTTCATCGAACTCGAGTTCGAGCTCGACGAGCTGACAATTTTGAAGCTCGAGCTCGAAAAAATAAAAATAATTATAAATAATAAAATATTAAGGATATTTATGTAATTTTATTATTAAAATAAAAATAATATATATATATATATATATATATATTCGAGCTAATGAGTTTAATAGTTTGAATTCGAGTTCGAACTCGACTTTGATTCGACTAGCTCGAGTTGAGCGAGTGGCTCGATTCGTTTGCACCCTGCTACTAACTAACAAGACTTAAAAAAAAAAAAAAAGGAAGAAGTTGACGTATCCCACTTGTTTTCCTGCAATCAAGCAGCTCCCAAAAAAAAGGAAGAAGAAAGGATGCCCGATAAAGGCACTGAAGCTGAGATGGTCAACTTCAAACACAAGCATATGTTAATGGCTTCACCAAAATGGGCATTCAGAGGAAAGAAAGAGACTATTAATTGTTACAATTTCCAGGAGGTTTGTTTGGGCTTCCATCATTTCTCACACATCCTTTACTTCGAACATGGGAGACACAAAGGATTAAGCAAAGAAAGCTGGAAAACTAGCAATGCTTCTTAAATCGCATGTGCAATTCCAGAAAGCCATTCCTTTCTCTTCTGTTCAAATTATGTCCAAACTCTATAAAAGCTTCAGCCATTAATCCCTCTTGTCCACCTTTAATTCCTTCTTGCACATCAATACCAAATTGAGCATGTCGTTGATTCCTCGTTCCCGGGTTGTCGTCAATGGAGTCCAGAGAATGAGAACATACCATTTCTACTGGTGTCGCCATTGCCAAAGATCAATCAGAACTACTACCACAAATCCTTCTGAAATCATATGTCCACGTTGTTTCGGGGAGATTAGGCATGAGCTTGATGTTTCAAGGCCTAGGCTCCTTTCTGAAGGTCTCGCGAGGCCTGAAACAACCTCCGCTTCTCAATTACTGGATGCACTGGCTTTCATGCTTGATCCATCAATTAGGCATCAAAATCTTGATGAAACTCATCAAAGGCATCGAGCACGCGTAATAATCCAATTCATAGGTCCTGATCAGCCTCCAAGGCATGTCCCCCAGTTGGGAGTCTTGGGACTGGGACATGCCGTCTCTTCACAAACAAATTCAAGGGAGGCAGCTTCAGAGGAAGGTTTGGAGGATTTGATTCAAGAGCTGACTCAAAATGACAGGCCTGGACTGCCTCCTGCCCCTGCTTCGGCCATTGATGCCTTGCCAACAATTGTTCTCACCCCAACTCATCTAGCCATTGATTCTCATTGTCCTGTTTGCAAAGATGAGTTTGAGGCTGGGGAAGAAGTTAGAGAATTGCCTTGCAAACACTTTTATCATTCTGATTGCATTATTCCTTGGCTGCACATTCGCAATTCTTGTCCAGTTTGTCGTTACCAGATCAGAGGTTTATCTAATAGCGATTTCCGAGAAGAACAAGCTGATAATTTCCAAGAAGAAGAGGAGGTAAGTAGTTCTCCACACCGGAATTGGCTATTGCGAGTCTTTTCTCTGTGGCCATTAAGCCTATTCGGAGATTGGGCATACCGGCACTTCAATTATCTCGACAACTGGCCTACTACTGATCATCAAGGTCTGGTTCAGTTTTAGCATATTCTACCCTGATCATTATGGTACAAGTTTCTTTCTCCAGCACTAACGTACCTACCTGCAATTCTTTTATCAGATTTGCACAGGTGGTTCTCTTGGCACATGCCATAGCATTGTACAACTACAGCCTCAGAAGTCAATCGTGCATATGGTAGTTTTCACCTTAACTCAATCTTCTAGGCAGGTAAGCATAGCGTTTAACCCTATTTCCAAAACCCACAAAAAAAAAAGAGTAAAAACGAAAATAAAAGTTCAACCTCCATCTTGTGAATGAGAATGGTATTGAAGAGGTCAGGAATATGGATAGCATTTAACAGGTATGGATTTGCATACCGAACTTTTTGCTTATTGCAACAAATTACAATTCTTTCCTTTCTCTCAACTCTGCAATTACAAACTTACAATTTATAAGCTTTTTGTGGTAGATATATTCAAATTGTTTCTTCAGGCCAATCATGAGGATGGAGATGCTAAAATGCATCATGAAAGTCACATAAGCAAAAGAGAAGTCAATTTGTTCCAAGTAGATCATGCATCAAAGGATCACGGGGGAGGACTTGGCCAGAGTTGAGCGTGTTATTCCGCCTTCTACCAAACCAAAAACAAATTCGTTTGCTCGATTTGTATCCCACAGCTGTTTCTGACATTGGAGGGAGACCGAATTCTTTGCGGGAGTCCATAAACGAGAACAGGTCACAAGCAGAAAAGAAATGGAAAGAAGCGGTTCCAGGGAGTAAAATATTTGGAAAATTTATTTATGACCTCAAAAGAAACAATATTATTATGCAATGATCCATGATAAATTAGGATTGCACGGTCTAAAGTTTTCCAATGGCCTAGGCAATTATATACTTTTGGTAATCTTCAATGTACAAATCTCAATTTCTTTCATTCCAGCAACAGACAAATGTGGTTGTTGATTCGCACTTAGAAATCACATATTCTCTACCCTAATGATCACAGAAAAACAAATTTTATATATAGATTAATCTTATATATATTGACGCTATAGTATAGATGTATGTCATCATCTAATTTTATATTAAATTTTAATTTTAATTTTTACATTTATAAGATGTCACCATATCTGTCAATGTATATCTTTTCATCCTCTCAATATATACAAGATTAATATGTTATATACATAAGCATCAATTACTTTATATGAAAATGTTTCTTATCCACATATAAAAAGAAAAAATAAAATTCATTAATTGTGTAGTGTTAAGCAGAAACAGTAATGAAATTAAGCTACCTATCCTCCTCAAAATCCATTATTTCAAGGGAAATAACCATTGGCGGAGTGTGAATCAGCTTGTTTAAAAAGATGAGAAAAATGCAATTTTGATATCTAACTTTTGACATATGAGGGCTTTTAATTCCCAAAATTTCGACAATGACAAATCTAGTACCTGATTGTTTAACTATTAAGCGCATTTAGTACCCATGATAAATTTTTTCCAAATTACTACCCAAAAAAATCACGTGATAGTCATATGTCTGACACTATTGTACAAAAAATGTCAAAAAACGTAAAATATCTTTTTGACACTAAGTGTCATGTCAAATATCCTTTTAGAACTAAGTACTAAGTTTAAGGACTAATAATTTTATCAAATAAAATATCCTTCTAATACTAAGTACTAAGTTTAAAGACTAGTAATTTCATCAATACTATGTGTCATGTAAAATATCCTTTTAGAACTAAGTATTAAGTTTAAGGACTAATAATTTTATCAAGTAAAATATCCTTCTGATACTAAGTACTAAGTTTAAAGACTAGTAATTTCATCAAAAGGATATTTTACATTTTTTGATTTTTTTTATACAATAGTTGCCGGACATGTCTATCACATGACTCTTTCTAGTAGTAATTTGGGAAAAAACTGTCAAGAGTACTAAATGTGCTCAAAAATTGAAAGTTTAGGTACCATATTTGTATGTCCAAAGTTTGGGGACGAAAACTGATCATTTACCAAAGTTTGGACATCAAAACTGTATTTTTCTATAAAAGGATAACTACATGAACGAGTAGCAGCTGCCCCAGTCCAGGCATATGTCGAAAATCTCAATCCAATCGCGTATTGATTGGTTGTCCACGGATCGTTGCAAGAAAGAAGTGCCCATTTGAGTTCTGGGGTTGCTGGTAGATCTGCTGCTGCATTTGCAGTTTTCACTGGAACATGGGGAATAATCAATCATACTACTTCTAAATAATATTTAGTAAATATGATGGTTGGTTCAGCAGCTTTCCACCCCAAATTCTTCCCATTCCCAGTATCCCAGGTGGGCCCCACAGCAGCCCACCTCATCACCAACGCTGCCGCTCTCCGCCTGGGTGACTTCCTTCGCCACCGCATCGACCTGCACTTTCTTCTTCCCTCCGCACCCTTCTCCCCCAACTTCAAGGTATTTACTTCCTATAACACGCCATTTTCTCCCAAAAAGGGTAAGTTCCAATCTTTTCTTGAATGAGACCTTGTAATAGTTCCCAAACATTGCAATTTGCTTGTAGCATAGTATAATTCTGAACTAGTTTACGAATATGTATGAAAATTCATCTATAGTTTTATGTTCTGATCCATATTAATGATCAATCTTTCTTCATCGTTATACACGTTCAGTAGCTTAAGTTATACGATATGGAAATGAGTGAACGGAGAGCATATATGGATGATTAGGAAAGATAACTTCATATAAAACACAAGTAAAGGAAATGGACGGAAACTTTTATTTTTTCTTTCCCCTATTACTTCTCTTTTCTAATTTGGTTACGCTGGGTATATTTTATCTTTTCGCTTGTGCTGCATAAAAGAGTTGAGAATAAGAATTTACTAGCTGATTTCTGCTTAAAATTGCATTTGTGACTGCGCAAAACTCCGCAATGGTGAATTGATTTGAGATTTCTAGTTGAAGGAATTTGAACAACTAGGAAGTACAAGTGAATGATACATACTTTGGCTCTTGATATAGTTCTTCAATCTGGAAACGCTGTCAGAATGGAAATTGTCGTGCCTATGATAAATTTTAACTTCTTCCTGTTCCTGATATGATTACATAGTTGAAAATGTAACCGCCTGGCATTGCTTTAAATGCAGAGCATATTTGACCTTGGCTATTTGCCTTTCTTGAGGGATCTTTGGAATGAAAGGGCCAACCTATATTCTGGTTCCAAAATTCTCCAGTGGACACATGACTCTATATCTTCCACATGTATGGCATTATATTTCTTTAATAGTGGTGAAGATGAAAACGACTCAAGCCATGTTAGGAAGACATACTCAAAACCTTCTAGAAGATCCTCATTCAACGGAAGGAAATGGACCAACATCCTCTTAGCTGCTAATGTTTTGTGAGTATTGCTTTCTTGAAATTGCACTTGAGGATCTGCATGTAAGTAGTAAATTATGGGTGGATTTGATGGTCCTACTTGTGAGTAAATTTTTTCAGTTTCAACCACGTTGCATACCTGTCACCCCTGCCATCCCCAAAAAAGGAGCGAAGAAAAGAACACTAAACCAGACTCTCAAGTAATTATTTGAATTGCCCAAGCATTTAATGTTCTAAACAATAACAGCTTTTCTCTCTGGTTCCAACCTGCAGAATCTATGTAGCACAAATTGCAACTCAAGGAAAGCTATTATTTTGGGGTGCCAAGGTTAGTCTTATGACTGAAAATGAGAATTTTAGCCTAAAAGGAAGCAATAAAATTACTCAAACATTTACTTCCTATCATCTTATAAAGCTTTACTTTGTGTGGTAACTACATCACACTTACCATGTGCAGATTAATAGTCTAATTGATAAAGGGCAACTTTGGAGGCTAGCCACATCGTCCTTTTTGCATGCCAATATCGGGCATCTCATGGTGCGATTTGAACTTTTTCAGCTAATTTTCATCTTTCATTTGTCTTTCACTTTTATGAATCCTAACAGTTAGGCGTTGCAGGTTAATTGCTATTCTTTAAACTCTATTGGTCCTGCAGTCGAGAACATTAGTGGTCCTAGAAGATACCTTGCTGTTTATATCACATCTGCAATTGCAAGTAAAAACCCATACGTCCTTAAACTAGGATTGCTTGCTTTTCCTAAAAGAAACAATGATTTTGCATCTCATTCTGATTTTTCTATTTAAAGATCAGGTTCTGCAATGAGCTATTGGCTATCTAAAGCACCTGCAGTGGGCGCATCTGGAGCAATATTTGGATTAGTAAGTTCTTGATTTCCTAAAGCTGGTTTTTTTCCTTTTACCCATACATAAACAAGGTTCCTCCCAATTTGAATTCCAGAATGAAAAATTGACTCCTTTATTATTACATCTTGCAGCTAACATTTATGGCATAACTTTGTCAATTTTCATGATTTGGTTTCAATGCACCGTGTTTTTGTTTAAGGTCAGCTTGTTTTAGGGTTATCTTGTATAGTATCGTCAATCTAGATTACACAATGTTGAGATTATGGATCATATACCAATTTCAATAAGTACTAAAGTTTTGCCTCTAATTTGCTTATTGGCTCTATCATCAGGTTGGATCTTTTGCTGTTTTCGTCTTGAGGCATAAGGGCATGATGAAGGGCAGCGAGCAAGATTTACGACATATAATGAATGTGGTTGTTCTAAATATGGTATGCCTTTTATTATCATCTAGAATTTGAATGCCTTCCTTTCACCAAGTCTAGCAAGCTTCCGAATCAACCGAATGTCATCTCAAGAACTGTAAAACAATGATTACTCCTTGAACCTGTTGATGTTCAACAAGCAGTATCTGTGGTGTTCCTGGCTTTCTTCGTTCTCCATGAAGTACAACAATTATTTTGCCTTCGATTGTAAATTGTTCTCAAGTTTAGTCTCATCTCATATGCATTTTCTCTGTTTAAACTCTGACATCTGAGAATACGTCTGCTACATTTTCCACTTTGTTTTGACCTTGTTAATATATTTCATCTAACACCATGGGTTATTTATCCTGTAGGCAATTGGGGTTTTGTCTAAAGGCATTGATAACTGGGGACACGTAAGTGTAGAAACTTTATTTTCTGTATTATGGAATGTTGTTGATTTTTATTGGCAATCACTCTTGGCAGAAATATTTGACCAAGTAAAAACTTCCACAGCAGTTATTCAAGTATTGAGAGGGTTAATTCTAATAGATGGACTTCAAGTACAGTGTGCTGACAGCTAAATAACATTATTCATGTCCAATCTGGTGATCTTGGGTTTTGAAATCTACAGCTTGAGAAATTATTTTGTTGGGGAGAATCATTATGTTGGAAAGAAATGTTTTCCCAGTCAGCGTCCTGTTAAGCATACCCTTGTACCTTTTGGCAATTTTTCCCCTTTGCATTCTGAAGAGATCCCGTATGATTGTCCTGACATGATGCTTAAATTCTCAGCTTGGAGGCTTAATAGGTGGTGTTGCAACCTCATGGTTTCTTGGTCCTGCTTGGAAGCTGGAGTCCATTTCTAATGATGGCCATGAAGTTTTTGCTGACAACGCACCCATTTTTACCGTCATTAAGCATACAAGAAATAGCAATAGCTGAAATCAGTCATTTGTATTGAGGGTTGTTCCATGAACGTTACATCAACTTTGATTTAGGTTTTTGTCTTGAATTTGAATCTTAGAGATCAGGATGGAAGGTTTTAGTACTGTAGGTAAGATTATGAATTAATTTGTATGTACTGGGAGGTAGTATGTTTGTGGAACCTTGGTGGCTGCTTTGAAATAAAGTGTGTTATTGGTTTGCTGTAAATTGTCAAATGTACATGCTAATGGCAGATTATGCTTGCTGTTGTAACTTATCTACATTTTTTCTTCTTCTTTTACTGTTCTTTTTAAGTAACTTTGGGACAGGACGCCAAAGCATTTGAAGAACCAGACTTACAGGCCAATACTCAAGTCACTTTTCCATACTACCGTGGCAGCTATAGCTCTACTGATAAAAATCGGAATACATCTCGGCTACGAGAGTAGGCGAGCTTTTGTATCGAGTGTTCTCCTTCCCTTTACCTTGTAATATTCTACATCAAAAGCGAGCTTCCACTCACATAAAGGTGGCTATCACAAGTTTGATGATCACCCCATTGGCATCAACTATCAATTATACTGGCGATATCAGGGAAAGATGAAAGGGTTTCCAGTTCCAGTTGCAATTTGAGTAAGATAGATGTTTGTAATGCCTTATTTCCGAGAATGAATCTGTATTTATCCCTAAAGAAGATGATTTCAGGTTTCTACTTTCCATCAACTCCAAAATTATTGAAGGTATAAATAAATAAGATTCTCGACCAAAAGCCCTTCATCATTCGACGAAGATTTGCTGTATGAAATGTTTTAAGGCAATTCGCCTAATTTTCATGTTCCTCTGAGATGTTTGATGTCATGGAAATTTCTGCAACCATAAGTTGGTTTTATCCATCCAATTAGATGCCAAAACAATAAACAGCTAGATTAAACAAGTGGTGAGGTTATCACTGTCAAACATTTGAAGTCAAGAGTTCAAGTTAAAGTATGCACTATGTAGGGGAGAGATATTGTAGTAACATATAAAGAATGAATAAGCAAGATACAGAAACCAAACTTAAAATGGCGATGGTGGCAACTAAAGCAACTTCCCCTCTCTTCGGAAAAGCCATGCTTATGTTTCTAGTTTATCTTATTGGCAGGCGGTGAGCAGCGCGGTCCATCCATGATCCAACATATGGTGTGTAAGTGCAAAGAGGTACTTACATGTCAAGAACTCAAGTTCCTGATCATAAAGAAATGCAAAAATAAGCAAGGATAGGGATAAGAATTTAGAGAGAGAGTTGAGAGGGAAAACAGAAATTGGATTTGTTATTATTCATCAAGCTTGGTTGTTACCATTCATCATAGCTGCTTATATTCAGCTCATTTCCACCGACTTAGTGATGCATCAGCATTCTAACTAACTCTACTGGCAGTTATTAATTTTTAACTATGTACTGCTAAGGTCCTCAAAACTCATTAAATTGATGTTAAGTCCTCATGTGCCTGACATTACACTAGAAAATTTTTATTTATCTATTATCAATGTAAGCCACGGTTGAGATTCACTTTATCAAATTTTTTTCTTTTTTGTGGGTAATATTAATTAATAAGTGTCATCCATGCACAAAATAATACAACAGACCAAGCTGATGACAAAAAAAGTATCAAAATATTAAAATGTCCCATGGTCCTTCCCACCGAATTGTCACCAAATGCATCTATATATGAATTACGAATATATTTTTCTCTCCATCATCCCACAGACCTCAAAAAATGAAGGCGTATTTACCGTCCACTAAAGGCAAGAGTAAGCAAAATTCCCTTTTCAGGATATGTGAAAAAACAAACTGACATTTCAAAAGTGTCATCTTACTCGTTATGCAACACAGCTTTTTGTTTTCACCATCAGAGTTTTGGAATCCTATTTGTACATGAGAGTTTTTGTAAAGGCTTGAGTTCCAATGAAGATGAAATAAAAAAAGAGCTTAATTTTTGTGAGTTTCAATGTATAGATAAAAATTTTTCAAATGAATTGTGGATTAAAAGTACACTGAAACGTGAGGAAGAATAAATTGATAAAATTGAGTCCTTATTGATTGATTTTGACCCAATTGTGAGCGGTGATATGGTTTTTTTTTTTTTTTTAATTTTGTTGATTTGTTAAAGACCAAGTTTAAAAAAAAGGTGACAAACAAAGAATAACGTTTTATAAGTATCTTATTGAAAGATAGTGGGACAATACTCCATAATTATGAGGCAATAGTTATAATTTCTGCATATATACAATTCATAGATTTTCAGAGGGACAGAGGTAGAATAACCCTGCTGCCCCAATGTATCTCGGTCCCTGTCTAGCCATACACTTCAGCAAATGAAACCATAAAGATTTAGGTGGACAGCAATAGAACATTTGTAATTACTTGTCAACAACTCTAGTATATTTTAAACAAATTTTGCATTTTTTAATATTACAATATGTTCTTTTATACATTGCATACATCTTTTGTCTCTGATAATTTAAATTAGTAAAAAAATTTTTGTATATTTTCTTTAAATATTATATGAATGTGTTTATTTTGTTATTAAACTTATGTTAGATTATCTATTTCTACTATTCAAAATTTCATGTTTATATTTGTGAGCCTTAGTTTGTGACGGTTGGGGTTCTTTGACTGAAATACTTGACCTTTGAGATGGCTTGGGTAGAGTGATAGGTTGGTAAGTGTAAAAACATGTAGAATTATTAATTAATGTGGCCTTTGATATTAGTTAGCTAGTTTTTTTTTTAAGTGTATAAGTGGGAGGGTTCAATCTGGAGAGTTCTCATTTACACTTCCTCTTCTTATACCATCTAACCCATTCCATAAAATATAAAAAATATATATATAGAATTATTGCGGTAGCTTTTGATATTAAATAGTTAGTCTTTTTTTTTTAGTGTAAGTGGGCGACGTCTCACTTCTCCCACTTACACTCTTTCCCCTATACCTTTCAACCCATTCCTCCCTCCTATATTAGTTAGCTAGTCTTTGTGCTCTTAAAGTATTTTTCTATGTCCATCCGATTATTCATTTTTGCTCGTAGGCTTTTTGACAGTAGTAATTTTGTTGTATTGATATGTCAAGTCTTGGTTGGTTTCTTCAAAAAGAAAAAGAAAAGAAGGTCTTGATCGATGGTAAAGTAATTTAAGGGATAAATTCAGTAACTTCTCCTAAAGCTTCTAATAATTTCATTTAGGCCTCGTAAGGTTTGGGATATAACTCTTAACATTTATTTTTTATTCTAATTGAGACCAAATGTCAGTCTCAAAAGGAATGAATATGCCAAAATTTTCTCACTTAAATCACTTCTTGAAGTGTTGTATATAACATGATATCATTCTAAATTTGGTTTCGTATTCTCAGTGATGCTGCTGATTGTTTATACGAGTTTGCTTTGTTACATGACGGAGCCTTGTTTTAGTCCTTAGATTGACTATGGCTAAGTTCCAGTAATTCGTTCCTTGCCACTTCCGAAAGCTTATTTATTTTCGTAATTGTTGTTTTTTCTGCAGCTCTTTCATTAGCCTTCTTGTGCTGCTCCTTTAGTTACTTTAACAAAAAATGAAGTGGATTGTTGTTCATTGTTGCTTTATGTTGCCGAGGCTCAACTAGCCTCCGTTTCTTTTGACATTTTTAATGCTCTTTCTTAAGTTGCAAATGCTATCTTGTGGGCTGCTAGGTTAAGTTGGAAATGAAAAACTTGTTTACACAATCACTCTTATCTCATGTTATTGAGAGGGGCCAATGTTACTACCTTTTATATACAAATTATTAAAGGAAGTGCAAGATTCAATTATGCATTGAAAAGGAACTAAAACACCAGAATTGCAAAATACAAATTTCGCATTTAGATTTAAGACAAATCTCACACAAGGAGAATTGACTTGCAAAACCAAAATAATATAAGACCTAATGAATATCAAAGAGATCAAACCAGAATAAATAAATACACCATGGTAACAGGATAAAGAGGCAAAAAAAGAAAAATGATAAACGCTAAATAAAATATAATTAATGAAAAAAAATTAAGTCCATATATGGCCTCTTGAATCAGGGAAAAAAACGGGAATAAAAAAAATATATAATATACTAGATAGTAAGAGTAGCGATAAAAGATCTATTGTCTATGTTTTTTATAAAAAAAGAGATGATCATGAATCATGATTTTTGAACAAAAGAACAAAAGAAATATACGTCTAGTTAATAATAGAGGAAGGAGGAAAAGATGCACTGATTGAGTGGGAGGATGAAATGCAAAGAAAAATTACAATGAGGGAAAAGAAAAAGGTAAAAAGCAAAATTTTGGATTAAAAAGTTAAATTTGATGGAGGAAAAAGTGGCAATATAAATCAGTTGATTGTTATGATACCTTTCCATGATCAACAATAATCATCTAAAACAATAGTAAGAAAATAATCTTAGCATAATTAATTATAAAAAAAAAATTGGAGGGGAAAAAGGAAGATGAGGAAAAAAGAAGAAGATAAGGATTGAAGGCAAAAGAGAAAGAAGAAAAGAATTCAAGAGGAGAGCTGTTTATGATTTTTGGCTACTGAAAGAAAATAGTGGAGCAAAAATTCAACTTAAAATGAAAACTACCACTTGTCAAAAGAAGAGACTATACACATGGCAAAGAGAGAGGTTGCTACAACAACCTCCCTTTTTTTTTATATACAATGCATACAAGGCAGAGTAGAAAAGGATGAAAACTCATCTGCAATTAACATCCTCAATTGCTTAATAGTGGTATTAGCATAAATATATACTCAAGAACATTAATTTGCGATCATCTAGCTAGTTCTCCTATGTATTTGTATAATTGTGGTTAGCCCGTTGCAGATGTTCAAGGAGAGCCTGCACTGCTTTCAATTAGGCTTTCCTTGAAAGACTGCAGTGGAGTCGTAGTAGTAACTTCATCATCAGCCTTCAATGTCTTGAGGAGTTATTCCCTTCGGGAATATCATCCCAGAAAAATACCGTCCAAATATTTCACACTTAAAGAGAGTGGCCAGCCACCTTTATGGCTTTAACCTGCAACTTTCTGATTCATGTATACTAGCATTCCTTGTCTTCCTACAAACCAAAGCCTTCTGCCAAACTTTTTATCATCCTAGCCAAAGCAAAACTGTAACCTGCCATGACGCATGCTGGTAACTCCACTTTGAGTAGAATGCGGCACAAGTGTCATCAAAATGGGTAAGAAAGAAGATGGAATATGAAGAGGCCGAATAAGCAAACCCACCAGATATGGTAGGGAGAGGATAGCGCAGGATCTGCAAATGCACACCTTAGTTAATCGGCTGATCTGTTGTATCCAAAGACAAAAGTCAAATCATCATGAATGTGAAGATTCACAAACTTCTGTTATCTCTATTGTACTATTTTCCCTTGTCTCCCTCTCTGCGGGTAGTAGGGTGCAAGAAATGAACTAAGCATAACAAAGAGAGACTTAAATATCATCAAAAACTTACTGAAGACAACATGAATCAACATATAGTATTAGAAGTTAACCACAACAATGACATCCAATCAAGTGGTCAGCAACAAAAGGTCAAATACCAAACTATCCTGACGCAAAAGAAAAACTCTGATCCTATCCCTTCAAGTATAAATTCGAAATAAAGCACAGATTTCTAAGGTTTTGCTGGTATTCTAAAGGACAGCTTAATCCTAGTAAAGCCTAAATGTGTAAATCCTAGGTTATCTTTGTCCCATATCTAAGAATCAACTTTTAGGTTTTTTACCTTTGAAAACAAACCCTATTCCAGCTATTATCAGGATCAGATTAAATCCATTAAACTCAAGATCTCCTACACCAAAGTGGTGTTGAACATAGATTATTTGGGAATGCATTTCTCAGCAATAATTACTCAAATGATGGAACTAAGAATCAAAGTATTGGAAGCAGCAACTTACACATAGAGGAAGCTGAGATTGAGGGCAATGAGTGTGGTGGCGACACCAATCTTCTGCCATTTTCATTTTCCCAGCCACGACCAGAACCAAAAGATACTACAGGTAAAGGAGAAGGGCCAGTCTGTGCTATAGATCCTGTGGAAGGAGTAGAAGCACTTGGTGATATATTAGGACTAGGTGGATGGGCATGAGATACTGGTGAATAACTTGGAGAAAGCCCAGAACGACACTTTGGGCCATTTTCTGCTGGTAAAGGTGCAGAAAAATAGTCAAGATCATTCTCTGGGCTTGGATCAGAAGGTGCATATACATCAAAGTTAGAGCAAGGTGCTGAAAGAGGAAAGTTAGGCGCAGGAGCTGGAGGATCAGATCCATAAAATGGTAAATCTGGGGATGGAGATGGAGACGGTGATGGAGTTGGTGGCAAAATGTCAAGGGAATGCTTTAGAGAAGAAGATAAACTGACTTCCTTAACTTTGCCAAAAACATACATGTCAAGGCCAAGATTTTTTGGAGACCCCATAAGTTTTTTGGCCAATTGTCTCATTCTCTGAGGTAACAGAATCCCCCAGTTTGAAGTAATTGAAGCTTCAACTACAACTGGAGGATCTCTAGTAGATCCATTATTGTTTGTTACCTGTATGTAAACGATCTGCAGACAAGCGAAAAAAAACTTATAATCTTGTGATGAAAAGTTGTATCACTGGGGAATAAATAACTTAGGACCAAGCTATTCAGGCAAGTAACAAATACAATTTCAGTTTCCTCTTTTCAAAATTGCAGACAGATTATCCCTTGATGTGAACTTCATCAAAATGTGCAAATTCTGTATGTTTAAATATCGACCTTGGGAAATGTTGAACCACATTATTCTCGTCCAGAACAATTGTTACACTGTAAAAAGTAAAGTAAGTAAGACCTCATCTAAAAATTATCGAGTCAACAGTTTTGCGAGTATACCTCATCAGGCATCAGATCCAAACCCAACTTCAACTGTGTCTTCAACTCAACAAACTTTTCTCTAATCTCATATATGGAGTTGTTAAGAGTAAAATTAAAGAGGATCTGTGGTACGCTCCAGATTGAAGGAGATTGCTCAGGGATTAATGTGATTCCACCAGGAAACTTCAGAATTTCAAATGAAGAGGGCTCTCCGAAAGTTGTGTTAGTCAGTGTCAAGTTGGACTGTAGAAGAAATAGCTCCACAAAAGATGACTTGAGCACGCTTAGGAACACTGGATTAATGGGAACACTCAGTGGATCAGAAAGGACGCCAAAGACCACATCCGTAATGTTAGATAAACCTGCCCGGTGCATGGATAGGACAGCAACCTATTTAAATGAAGTAATGTTATGTTAATTGTATCATATTTCACCAACACAAATAGAGCTAGCTATAAAGGCTTGTTGCAAACCTTTGTGGAAGGAACACCTATCTCCCCAAAGATATCATATTCTAACTCATTAATGTGAGGCAGAAGCTGTGCTACAGGCTTCTGCAGTCTTAAGTATGCTTGAACTGTGGCTGAAAAGAACAGAATGAGAAGAAGAAAAATAAGTAACCTGTCAGCTACATGTAAAGAAAAATCACCAGTTTCTTGTGTTTTTCAATTTCAGATAGGGGGTATACACAAAAGTAACATGCTACTATCGCAAGCATGCTAATCTTGGATAAATAGAGAGAACCACTCGAGAAAAAATCAAACTCTAGCAACAAACAACAAATTTAGGCAACAAAAGAGTGGACAACTTTGCTGTTCATATATCTTCCCTGGTAATTTTGGCACACCAACAGTAACATATACTGATTAGTTGGAAGAGAAATCTAATCCAGAATACTCAAGAATATCTTTATTCCCCCTTTTTTCCAGTAAGATCGGTTCTGCCGAAAAAGTCTCATTTAAAGCAGAAAGAATATGAACTGCCCAGGAAATTATGAGCTTCCAGGGACGACCCACCAATTTGAAGTACTTCCGTAGATAAATTTAGAGAACAAGATACCAGATGTAACACTTCAAGTATGGGTTTTGTGAAAACCAGATAGAAAGGAAAAAGACTGATGGCAGTTGTCAGCAATTGCCAAAAGACACTAGCAAGAGACACTAAACATTTGAAAGTTTAAATCGTTCAAGCAGTCATGGGACAAGAAATGAAAAAAAAAAAATTATGCAGCATATAACCGTGCCCATATACTCATACAATCAACACATTTCAATGCAGAAAAACGCAAGGTCTTTAGGTCAAACCACCGTATTCATCTTCATCTTACAAATAACCTTAGCAGCCCAAAGTTTAATATCCATAATTGGAAATATCAATTCCAGTAGAGAGGCGGAAAAAACCCCATGAAGGACTACATTATTGTATCTACCTTTTTGCATATACTCATAACAATCAACTAGAATTGACAAAAGTGCTTGAAATTTAAAACCATCCTAACATAGCTCTCCCAGTAAGACTCTCCAGAGGAAGAGAATTTGCTCACATACTTTCAAACAAATTTAAAAAAAAAAAAAAAAGATTAATCCGGATAACTAAACTACAATCCACACAGGCTTCCCAGGAGACATCACTCAAACAACGTAATATCTTCAAAAAAGGCGAGGTACTGACACTTCAACAAACAACTGAAAATCCCAATTATTGATCAATATCGTGCAAAAGAAATACCCACGAGTCCAAAATAGCCAAAGAAAAAAATATCAAAGAGAAAAAAGAAAACCCTCATCACAAAATTCCAGACAAACAAAAATCCGTCATCACAGCGATCCAAGCGCAAAATGGGAAGTAATTTTAACTGATTATGGAAATGCATACCACGAATTTTGATGGCATCTTTTGCATCATACCCAATTTCCTTGGATGAAAGATGAACGACCGAAAACAAGGCATAAACAAACACGGCAACACTTAATAACAAAACAAAAACGCATTTACAACCGCAATCTCTCGCAATTCTGTTGAAAGCCGCCGAACATCTCCGACAGCAGAAGATTGAAGAACCGACTCCACCCTCCTCAGTCGAGCCTTGTCGTTGTTGCTGCTGCCGTGCGACTGGCAGTTGCTGTTGCGACAGTTTCCCCATCTCCACAGCATCTGAACCGCCCACACTCCTCGATTCTTACTCTGCTCCACTTTCTCTCTGTAGGAGTTAATTTTTGGCGAATTTTTCTCTCTCTAAAAGCGGTAGAGACAACTGGCCTTGGAATCGTCGGGGACAAGTGTATTCCATAGTGAACATATGCTCTCTCTTTTTTATTCCTTCCCTTCAGTCACGTAGTTCACTATAAGACCGTGTTTGGGATTAGCGCCGAACTTATTCATTGTGGAATATCGCGGTAAATTGCATCATAAAATAAAAGATTGATACGGACACTACATTTGATACTATTACCCAACCGCCACTGATTTGGGACCAAAACTTTGAAGCGACCTGATTTTCAAAAATTCAATGATTCAAATTATATTATATTTGAATCTTTGAAAACGGGTTATATCTAAGTGTGAGGCTTGATTCGGATTGGTGATGGAGAATAAATTTGTAATCTTTGCCAAAAAAAAAAAAAAAAGACAACTGTTGTGGTAAAGAATTAGAAATTATTTTTTCTATCTTAAATGGCAACTGTAAAAATATATTTTGATTGCCTCAATGATAAAAAAAAATAGAAAAATCTAGTATATCTATTATTTTTTTTTTTGTTCAATTTAATCTTATGCTGTTAAATTTGGAGATAAAAGGGAAAAATATAGAATGTGTTTGTTAGACTTTTTTTTTGCATAATTTTGATCGGATTCCTTCATTTGAGAACCAAACTAATTATCTCAATTGAAATAAAAGCTCGAACTTATCAAGGAGTTTGCTCAGAAGCGTAATGCTTCTAAGGCTTGGCTATACAAAAAGTTTTTCTAGCATGCTTGGGAACATTTTGTAAAACTTATTATTCGATTTCACTCTTCAAGTTAAATTTTCTTAAAATTTTTGAAAGCTCAATAAAAAAAATGTCTTTCACATTTCGCTGAATAAAACTTTTCATTATTTACTTCAAAATGATAACTTTACGTCATTTACAAAAATCAAATCCATAAATTTCGGTCTCAATGTATGTTTTCAACAACTTTCTACTATGAATCTATCACGTAATCCATACATGATTTTTTTTTTATAGATGAAAATGTCAAATCCCATTTATAGTTAAATATATGATCCGATCGATATTAATTTTTGCCCACAAAAAAGTAAGATCTAATTCGAACCATATTTTTTTTTGTAAGAAAGTGAGATCTGACTAAATTCATATTTATTTTGCCACTAAAAAAGTGAAATCTGATCTTTTCTACACATAAAAAATGACTATATGTGAATTACGTGTTGAGTTTTAAGCTAAAAAGAGGTCGAAATCTGGAGTTGTAACCAAATTTTGCTAACTTTAATTTTTCAGAAATGTAAATATAATATTTTAAAAGTGAATGACGAAAAAATCATTTTCCCTAAAAAATGTTCAAGGCACTTTCAATAAAAATAATCATGCTTAAAAATATTCATTTACATAGACAGAATAAGCACCCATAGAAAGAAATCAATCTAGTAATAATAATATAATCATACGGTGCATCCTACAGCAATCAAAGCATGTTTAGTGATCCTTTTAATTCTCTCTTACAGTAATTTAATTTGGTGAGTCGGTGGAGCGTCAAAAGTTGGACCAGTGGTGCCAATAGCAAATGTCTCCTACAAAACGAAAACCAACATAATTGTTTTTTATGGACTCGGATTAATTGCCCAATTAAAAATTTGATTATTTGGCTGCGGAACGTTAAGGAGAAGCAAAGGTGAAAAGGAAAGGTGGGAAGAGGGGAAAAGGCGTGCCCACGAATAATGAATAGTAGTACTATATAAAAACGCTTAAACAAAACAAAGGGACCAAAGCGGATAAAGTGCAATATTTGTCACCACTCCCAGCAGCGCAGCAGTTGCCTTTGTTGCTACTCATTTTTCATTATAAACTAATCTCCCATAATAGCTAAGTAATCCGGTCCCGTCCCATAATGCTTATTTTCATCATTTTCTTAATTCCCAATGATTGAGATAATCCATGTTGAATTCCTTGGGGCTTACTCTATGGATCGCTTTGCGGTCCGAGTAATTCCATAATTTGACCATTCACATGCTCACAAGTGGATCCCAAAGTACTTTACTTTTACTGACGTAAACCACGAGGACAATAACTGCTGCTACTATAGATTAAAAGTCATAAAAAATAGTAGTGTATTTGGATTGTAAATTATTTGAAATATTTTTACGGTAGCATTTTTTTGTGATGTGATGTATGTGAGATAAAAAGATAATTAAAAAAATGTATTGAAAATTGTAATGTTGATGTAAATAAATATATTTAAACAAATAATCTCCTGTCCAAACCCAGATAATGGTGGATCATTTCTTCTTCGTTGGCCCACTACTATTATTTAGTAATATTAAGGAATTAATACTTGTGTATTATTACGTAATAGTATGTTTTTAATCTTTCATAGAGAAAACGTATTAGTTTCAGCATAACGGAGGTCTATCTGTATCATGGGCAAAAAATACAAAAAATTGCAAATGATGGTCGAAATTTTGATGAAGCTATATTGTAGTTGTGATTGGATTTGATCTTACAAATTCGATATGCGCAGATAAAGATATTCATGCAAATTTTTATGTATAAACCTCATCTTTAACTTATGTTGGAATAAATCAAACCACTAATCAAATACTAACTCCCATAGTTTCTATATAAGTTTCTTGATTTATTTTTTTTTTGTACTCGTTACCGTCTACTTTCATTGCTACTCTGATCTATTTTAAGGGTGTGACCCAACTGGATCAAGGAGAATCGACGGAAACTGAATTACCATCAAATCATACGAATGTACTATGCATCCATATGAATCTAAGAAAAGTCACATTAGTAGACCATATGAATGTACAACGCACTCAAATGAATATAAAAGAAGCCAGTTAGTGCAGTAAATATGCTAACCAACTACTCTAGTGATAGCCGATTCAGCGGAGATTTTCGACAGTTTTGAGAGTCACAAGAAACAAGACTCTGTCGTCTTCGGCTGACCTTAGCTGGAAAATAATTGTATAGATGCAATTTGAAGTAGCTGGATCACGTACGCTATCAGTTCGTAATATGAATTGACGTCTAACTAATAATGGTACGCGAATGCTGATTTATCCTTTTTGGTCAAGTTCAAGTAACGTGCATGATCTGGGTCGGGGACAAATAAACATATGGGTATGGGCAAGATGATGATAGTTTCGCGTGTTTGTGAGGGAAAAACATTGCATATGTCTGGAAATCTAAACACGTACATTTGTCTTGCAAAATGACGGCTATCATTTCTGATCTAGTTAATTTACCTATATTTTACTTTTATTTCTACTATAAACAACAGAATTACTTTTTTATTTCCATCATCTTGTACTGACCTGATGAAAATTAGACACTAAAACACAGACACGGTCTTATCAAGTTCCTTCCTTCCTTTTATTTCTCTCTTTTTTCGTTCATTCGTTCCCCGTCTTTATTTTATTTTTTAATATATATATATATGATGGCAGGCTGCACGTTGCGTGAGCAAACTATCAGGAAATGTTGTACGTAGAAGGGTTGACAAAATTTAACTATCAAATGCCAACTCCCGTAGATGTCTCTTTTTTTCTTTTTTCAACAAATGGCAATATCATTATATATATTAACATTTAATAATACAATGATTAGTTACAAAAAGGGGCAACAGCCCTCTTATCTTTCCTAGCTGCTTTTATCAACCAGCTTAGGAAATCATTTACCCAATCGATGTCATTAACTAGCTTTGTTGCAAAATATGCTAGCATATGACTTGCTACATTAGACGTTCTAGGTACAAAAGATATTGTGCGATACTCGAAGCCTTGTGTTAGATCCTCAATGTCCTCTAGAATGGTTGCTAGAATACCATCCTGCACATTGTTGCTTCCAATTTGGTCCGTAGCTGTTTTGTACTCTGATAAGATTGCAATTTCCCTCCAGCCTGCTTCTCTTGCCATTTGGAGAGCCAATCTAATGGTTAAAGTTTCTTCCATTAGAACTGTTAGAAGAATTAGATCCTATTCGAAATTTTTTATCAAAATAAAATTATTTAATGCATGCCGCTCGAGGGTATAAAATAGATATACAACATAAATTGTAAAGCGTTTGCATTTTTTTTTTAAAGAAAACAATTTCAACATTAAGCATAACCTTATCTTTGGATTTTTGATTTGTGTTAGCATTCTAATAGGGAATTTACTAGCATAAGCCGTGCAAATGTGTATGAATGAATTAAAACAAGGTTGACCACCGTAGTTAACTTAGAAGACCCCATTAGCCAACCGTGGCCTTGAGCTGTTGTACCGTGTGTATAAAGAGTAGATAATTTTACAAGTTTAGAAAACTTAGTATAGGGCGGCTTTTTTTGACCCAACAAAAAAAAAAAAAGGAAAATATAAGGCAGGGTGGCTTGATAAAACTGCAAATTGAAGTCTGAAATTTAAAGATTGAAATTTAATCATTAAACTTTTGATTTGCTGAATTTATATAGTCAGTTCTATTTGATTAACCAGCTAAATTACACATGAAATATTTTATTTCATGTGTATTTTGTAGTTGAATAGTAATATTATATTTTAAGTTTATATGATATTAATTTCTTGAATATTACTTTTTGACAGTAATGAACTACTTGCAAATACGGAAAATGTGTTTTTTGTGTGTTGTGTCTGTGTGAAAGAATGGTTGTTTTGAGTGTGAAATATTTTGTATGTTTGACTAAGAAATTATGATCTGTATGGATTAGGTGTTTTTTTTAATAAATTTTTTTGTAGTCTGTTTGAATTATGTATTTTTGAAATGTATTTTGGAATTGGAACATTTTTTTAAAATTTGTTGAAATTTCCTACAACAACCATCCACCAACCTATCCCCTCCTCCTTTCTCTACCGACACCGCCCCCTCCCCTTCTTATCGAACTTTCCCTTAATCTTCACACATAAGCTTTCTATACCATAAGAATAAGTCTAATCATCAAAGAAGACGTGCTTACAACGAAGTCTATTATGTACATATTTCATCCAAATACTAGTAATAGTTTATAACGCGGTAGTTGTCCTAATCCAATTTGAATTTTCAAGTCTATCGTACTTGATTAAAAACATCTAATTGATTCAATTTGATTAATTTTAGTTTTTTCTTTTTTCCTTTTTTTTATGAAGCAGCATATAATAGCTAAAGTAAAGAATCCTCAGTACAGAACTTTATAATCATAATAGCAGACTCTTCATCCCAAAAAACTTATATCTGGATAGCTCAATTATGCCAAATAATATTTGACTTGTATCGTGAGCACATTTTTCAATATATTTTTTTATAGTTTCAATCACATTTTTATGTCAAGTATATCATATCACAAAAAATGCTTCAGTATTTTATTGTTTAAAATAATACTCTATCCAAACAATACTGAAATGTATTAGTGCCTATATATTGAAAGAAGCAAAAAAATGTAGATTGCTGGAAGTAAGTAGTTCTCCTTGGTAACACAGAGAGATAAAAATAAAAATAAGTTTGCTGTTGATATGTGAGTTTCATTTCAACTGAACTACCATACCATTTCGACTTTTGATTTGGTTAAGAGTCTAAAATGTCACTACTAGAAGTTTAGGAAGAGCCCAAGACCAAGACCAGACTCGAGTAAACCGATAGTACAATGCCAAAAACGGTCATAAAATTCAAAAAAATTCAAAAACGAGGCGGGCCTTTGAGAAATTGCATGCTATGAGATTCAAATCAGATGCTAGGGATTTAGAGGAAAGAGACGAGAGAGAGAGAGAGAGAGAGAGTCTGGCGTCAAAATGTGCAGAGCCAAAAATATTTCCCCCACAGCAAAACGCACCCTCACCTCATCACCTCACGCACATTCGAAAACTTTGAAATTTGAACAGCTTCAGCTATACCACCACCCCCTCCTCCTTATAAACCCGCGCCTACTCTTTCCTCGTCTTCTCTTCTTCTACTGCTCTCTCTCTTTCTCTCTCCCATAAGCTCTAGCCCACAAACAGTAAAGCTCTGATTTGGGCATTTTCTTCACGTCCTGATTGTAAGCTCCTCCAACTCTTGTTTCTTTACATTCAATTCAATTGTGATTCCTCGGTGCATTTTACGTAGGACATTATTGCATCTTATTTCCCATTTTACGCTCGGAAGAAATTTTTTTTTCGCTTGATTTACGCAGGTTCTTTTAAGATCTTATTTCCCATTTTGGCTTCTGTTGTTGATGAATCTTCAGATATTGAGCTTTTAGCTTGAGGCAATAAGCTCAAATGTTTATCGGTTTTGGTTTTACAAATCTGGTCATAATGAAGTCCTAATATAGAATCTTCTTGTAGCATTTGAAACTTAATAGACGGTTCTTTAAATTTTGTTTTTAACTGCTTTATTTGCTTAAGATTGATTTTGTTGATTGGAGTTTTGAATTATATTCATTTGTGCATGAAACCCAGTAAAAATCTATTCAATTTGCTCAAGATAATCATTCTTCTGAGGAATTCTTCCTCACCCCCCCTTGCTCAAGTTTGGATTTTTATAGCTAAATCTAATTAAACATTAGCTGTTTGATTGTTGTACCCAGATATATGGACTCTTTGCCTGATGCTGTTGTTCAATTTATCTTGTCCCATATCAATAATGCCAAAGATGTGGCATCTTGCGCTTGTGTGTCCCAGCGATGGAAGTATTCAATTCCCTATTTTCGGAGTCTTTACTTCCCTCGCAACATTTTTGATAACCTCAAATGTGGGCTGACCCCGGATTTGGTTGTGTCGGGGATGGTTTCATCCATTGATCGGTTAGAAGACCTTGTTGTCTACTGCCCTTTTACCAGTCTTGGCCTTGCTTCTTGGCTACTGCACCAAGGGCCATTCCTTCGGAACCTGGAGCTGCGTATGGACAACATCATTGATCATCAGTCTTGTGTTGATATCCCTTCCAAGTTGGACTGCATTAGGGCTGCGTCAAATTTGGAGTCCTTGAAGCTCTGGGGAGTCTTAATGATTCATTCTCCTAAGTGGGACACATTTCATAGGCTAAAAAATCTTGAAATAGTAGGTGCTAGGATGGAAGATCCCGCACTATCTGCTGCCCTACGAGCTTGTCCCTCTTTAACCAATCTCTCTCTCCTTGGTTGTGAGGGATTGGGGTCCGTATCAATTGAATTGGCTTTTCTGCAGCAATGCAAGCTTGACTTCTATGGCTTGGGTAATTGCTCGATTTCTATCACTTCTCCTAGGCTCGAACTACTTGAAGTTCAGGGCTGTAGCTGGATTAGAGTCAGAGAAACACAATGCTTGAGAGATCTCACCATTGCAAATAATTCAGGTATTTGTCATGTTATTTTAAGCCAATTCTTTGCCCAAAAAATTTTCTTTATGGAGTTTGTTATGTTCACCAATCATGGCTTGTTTCGTGCCAGGTCGAGTATACATAGTGGATTTTGGAAAACTTGTGGCCCTCGAGTCATTGTCTATGAGAGGAGTGCAGTGGTGCTGGAATGCTATAAGTACAATGCTGCAATTGGCCAGTGAGGTGAAGCACCTCTATATGAAGGTAGAATTTACGGGTGATTTTGATGCCCTATTGCCCTTTCCGGAGGTTGATTTGGTTGACTTCTTCAATAGCCACCCCAAGCTGCTAACCTTTGACATACATGGTGCCATGTTTGCTGCTCTTTGCCAGAAGAACAGCCTAAAAAATGTGAGCATGAACTAAGAACTCTCTCTTGGTTGGTGATTGATGTTTAATTAGGCATATAGTCACTGTTCGGGGGTCATGTTGTTTTTCCTTTTCTTGGCAGGTGGACTCAAGGTTTGTGATTCCTTGCCTGGAGAAGCTTGTAATCACAATCAGATCTCCCTTAAATGCTGAGCAGAAAATGAGTACCCTGGAATCCTTGTTGCGGTATGCAAGGAACTTAAGAAAGATGACCATAAAGATTCTTCAGATGAAGAGCAGCCACAGCAGTGCAGATGATTTCTTTGAGGATATTTGTAAATTCAGATACATCAACCGGAGAATTGTTTCAATTGAATAACCATCACTTTGACAGGAAAAAAATTTCCCTCATTTTTCTAATTTGATGTTGTAATTTGCATTGACAGATGCATTGTCAACCCTGACTTTCGTCGCTATTCTTTCATAGTGTCAATCCAAATTTTTTTAACTCTTCTTTGAATTCTACTTGGAGTGATGTTCCTTTTTTGGATCATTCAGTGATGCATTTTGAATAGTAATGGACATGCAGGCACACCTTATCTTGAACTGAATAGAAAATTCAATTGCAACAATTCTTTTTGACTTGCAACCCCTCTGAGCATAGCAGTACCTCAAGTTTTGGATATTTTGCCAATTAACAGGAGTATCTCCTGGGATATTTTGGAGCAAAAGATGGACGCATTATGTTATATAATGATTTCTATGATTGTAGCAGCTTCTGGAAAATACACAGACAAGGTGTCTCCTCAATTGGGAAGTCATCAGGTACTAGAACCGAGCAATGGCTTATTAGTTAGCTCCCACGCTCTAAAGAATACATGTTTTAAAAAATAAAATATTCAATTTATTCAATTTATTCAATATTATAAATTAAATAAAGAGATAAATACATTTAAAAAAATTTAAATTATACATTATCTAATACAATAAACACTTATTCAATTATGTATTCAAACAATATATTTAAAAGTATTTAAGCATTTAATAAGTGCTTTTTATCAAAAACTTTATTAATGAATTACTTCAATAAGTTACTGCAATCTGAATCCTTTTTTTTTTTGATGATCTGCAACCTGAATCCTAAAACTAGTAAGTGCAAGGGAAAATCGCCAATTTAGTCCTTAAACTTTTTTTTTCCGTCAATTTAGTCCCTATACATTATTTATAGCCAATTTAATCCCTAAACTTATATTTCGATTCCAATCAAGGAGCTTAGCGGCGGCGCCACCGCATAATTTCCATCGGCTTCCAAATCTAGGAACCCAAAAGGGGTATTTTAGGGACTTCCATATTTTTCATATTTCTCTTTGACTTTCATCTTATGATACTACTACTGCTGTGGAAGAAGTGGTGCTACCGGAGGAGGAGGAGGAGCCAAGAGGAACACTACTACTGCTGCTGCTGCTACTACCAGTACTACTAGGAGTAGTGGAGGTATTGGAGGAAGTGGAAAGGAGACCGGTGCTGTTGAAGCCAATGTAGTAGGCCGAGGAGTCATCCGGCTTGAAGAGGCCGTAGTTCCTCTCGGAGGTTGGGCTGGACTTCATGTTCTCGTTGAAAAGGGCGAAGACATAGATGTTCAAGTCGGCGTTGGGCCTCATGGGCGTCCCCTTCTTCCCGCACACCAGCTTGTTGATGAGGTTGCCGTTGTACTTCTTGGCATTCTCCGGAGTGGCTCCGGCCTCGTCGGTGTCCCCCTTGGAGGGCCAGCCGGTCTCGAAAATACCCTTTTGAAGAACGCAGCTTGCATGTAAATTTTTTTTTTTTTTAAGTAATTTGTTAAATAGCCTGCCTGAAACCCGCTTGCGGGTTTCCTGAGTGAATAGACGAAAATACCCTTTTGAAGAACGCAGCTTGCATGTAAATTTTTTTTTTTTTTAAGTAATTTGTTAAATAGCCTGCCTGAAACCCGCTTGCGGGTTTCCCCCTTATGTAAAATGACTAAAAGCTGCGTTTCTGTTCTATTTATATCAAACACATACTCTCAAACCCTCACCTGAAGGGTGAGGATGAGAGGGGAGGTTTGCTGGGCATCCTAGGGCCCTCCGATGGGCATGTGCAACTCAACGCAGCTTGCATGTAAAAAAAAATTTTTTTTTTTAAGTAATTTGTTAAATAGCCTGAAACCCGCTTGCGGGTTTCCTATAGCGGAATCCTGAAGGAATTCAACTTTGCAAAGCATTCGTAGTTGGTGCGCCCATAATCTAAGCCGGCCCTTCTTCGCTGAGCACCAGACAAATTGTATGTGGTGCGTAATGATGAGTAAGGCTTTGGATATACTATATATTAGAACTATACATTATACAATGCCAAAGCAGCTATGGCACGCACCCCATTGATCTTCTTCCCAGCACTTTAACAAGCTTTTGAAGGAGATAACTCTGCATAATTCATCCCGATGATGAGGAGGCAAAGATGGAAATTCTTTAATTTTTTTACAAAGTTTCGAGGAAACTGGGGTTTATTATAATTGTTTACACTGGAATAAATACAGTAGGGGTGGCGGGATCGACGATCCCGGAGTTGGGCTGGAAAAGGACGAACTCCAGAGGGACCTGCTTGGGGTTGGCCTTGTAGGCGAAGTAGGGGTAGGCATTGATGAGGAAAGGGGAGCCGGTCTTGAGATGGAAGTTGAGGATGGCAGTCAAGCAGGGGGTGAGGTCCGGGTGGAACCTGCAGGCGAAGGGGAGGTAGGAGGTCTGGAGGACGGCGAGGGAGTGGGCAGTGGTGATGGAGACCTTGTCCTGGAGGTTGAGGGAGCAGAGGACGGAGTAGACGCTCTGCATAGCCCGGAGTAGACGCTCTGATGTGATAGAGGAGAGGGAGGTGTCGTTGAAGGTGAAGACCATATAGAAATAAGATGAAAGTCAAAGGGAAATATGAAAAATATGGAAGTCCCTAAAATACCCCTTCTGGGTTCCTAGATCTGGAAGCCGATGGAAATTATGAGGTGGCGCCGCCGCTAAGTTCCTTGATTGGAATCGAAATATAAGTTTAGGGATTAAATTGGCTATAAATAATGTATAGGGACTAAATTGACGGAAAAAAAAAGTTTTGGGACTAAATTGGCGATTTTCCCTAAGTGCAATATATGCCTAAAAGATGAGACAAGAACTTGAAACAGTTCATGTAAAGAACCTTAACTATTTCTGCAGTTTACTGCCAAAGTAATGGATGAGGTAGATTACTGCAGTTTGGACTGCATTTTTCTACCCAAAAATTCTTAGGATGAATATATTTTCTCGTCACTTTTTTGCCTAACATGCATCAAATTGCTACAGTCACTTGAAGGCGTGAAATACTAATAGTAGTATACTTGAAGAATTTGTTCAGCACTACTCATAAAGCAGACTTAAAAAGATTCATTCAATAAATCTCACTATCACGGAAGCAGGTCTGCGACCAAAAATAAAACAAAGAGTAGCTGAATAAGGAACCAATTCATAGACAGTAAAATAAACCCATACAGCTGAAGCACTAATAAGCAAGAAGACGAGTAGGAAAAGCTCATCATGAGAAAACAAATAGCAGCACATCAACGAGCCAAAAGCATTTGGGGGGCAACGGACGAAGAAATATACTATCCGAACATGGCATGTTCAATTAATTTCTTGTATCTCTAACAGTAATAGTTGGGTGATCAGTATTATACCAAAAATTTCATTCTACATAACTTGGATAAAGAACAAAGGCAATCGAAAAGGGGGAAAAAGAACATTAAGCTCAATTTGCTATCAAGGACTAAAATCAGATTAACGAAGCCTAAATTAGTTTTTTCTTCTGGAAAAATCTCTTCAAATACATTATCTGTGCCACTGAAACTGAAATGCAGACGCCCAAGGACATGATACTGAACCAGGCCACCCTGGCATTTGTTGTTTCACTAACTGATCGCATCTCTGCTTCTCTGAAAAGAAAAAGAAATTAGTGATCAATAACCAATGAAAGAGAACAGAAAAGAAAAGATACGACTATTAAGCACAAGAACTAATGGACCATTTACAACTCAATACACACTTTACCTGGACTTGAGATATATTAAATTTTCGTGAATGGCCTCCACTGCTCCTTCAAGCTTTCGTAGCTCAAGCTCAACACCCTAATATGGCCAAAGAAAAAAAGCAGTTAGCCAGAACACTACCATAACTCTTACTAAAATCAGAACATGCTTCCACATTGCTACCTAGGGTAATCATTCAAACCACAGATAAAAGTAGGCCTCTATGTTTTCCCAAACAAAGCAGCAATATCAAGGTGGTGGTCTAACAGGTTTGAATTTTCCCAAAAAAAAAAGAAGATAATCGAAATGCATTTTACCAAAAATAAATGAAATTTGAATTTGAAGTACTTGATATTTTTCATAACCAGAGTAATAACTACTAGACCATTGAACGGATTCTTTTGACTAAAGAAGGGAAGTTAGACAAGTCAATCCCCAGACTTTATAGATAGAGGATGATACATCCGTGGAGAAGAAACAACAATTGATGAATGGCTTGCATGCTAAAAAACAGTAGTAACTGAAGTTTGGGGAAATGCATGACAGCAAAGCGTACATAAACTTCAACTTCGCACCTCAATTTTCTCTTTCCTGGCAACAGACTCCCAGTCCTTTGCTGCAATTCCAGTCTTCCAATCGATATTGATGCTTACATCCCCTTTTACTGAATTATGTTCAACTAGCCAAAAACATGCAAGATAGTTGCCAGCTTCGGTAGTTGTAAATGCAAACTGACCATGTGTTACATTCTCTGAGTGATGAACGGTATTCCCATAAGGTGATGTTACCTGCATGAACATATCGAGTTTTTCACTGGACTATTAAGCAAGGAAGGAACACCACTAAAGATGGGCTCTACCAGATAAAGAAAAAATATGCATGCAAGAAAGAAAAGCGTCTCAGAACATTGTGGTTCCACCACATGATGCATCAGATCCATGCCTTTGGCTCACACAGGCTGATCAACAAATTGTTTCAGATTAGGCATATTAGTAATAAACACTAAGCAGGAAGAATCCCAACCAACCACTTTGTCAGCTGCCAAGAGAAACATATCCTAACTGCTCTACCCATACCATACACTATCCTTTCTATAACACAAAAGCCCTAAACTTCAAAAAATCTTTTCAAATAATATAGTGCAAGGAGGCATTTCTGCTTGTTTTGGAAATCAGTTCATATTACAATGCTTCTTGATATCAATTATTAAGTATTGACAATCTACCCACTGTACTAATTTTTGAAAAATACCAAGTATACAACTTCATTAAACTTTTGTTCTCAGAAGGGTGGCTACTACGTTAGAATTATTAATATTGATGAAGTTTAAGAGAAGATCTAACACTATGGCAAAGTAACTCTTATCAGTAACTAGTCTAAAATTTGTCCTAAACATCATAGCCTTTTCCCCTCCGGGAAGAAGGCTTTGGACATCAATCCTCTACACACATCATATTGACAGGAGCCTTGTGCCATGAATATGCCCTTCAGTTGCACATTCACCCAATCACAATACGTACCAGAAATCTTCTCCCACTCTCTCTCTTCGTCAGTTCATTATTCGTAGTCCTGATCCTAAAGCTATGAGCCCACAATAACTCCAAACACATCTATAGACTTTAAATTCATGTAATTCCATTTCCTAACTTTTCTTCAACCCTGATATTACCTTGTCATATAGAAAAAATAAAAATGAACATGATGAACATAGAACAATCTCTGCATAGTGGGAAAATATTGCAACTTTCTTGGCCATCTTAAATATCTGGTATAAACAGAGTCTAATTTCTCTAATAAACAGTTAATAAAAATAAAAATGTACAAAATAAAAGTTGTAATATTAATTTAAAGAAATGGTAAAATTGATTAAACCCTAGGATATGAAATATATATATACCTTGGTGGAAATAGTTGGAGTGGGATGGGAATGATCATCGGAAATTACGACATAATCGGCTAAAACGACGACGTTGTTGTGGATTTCCTCCGATACGCACTTGGTACCAGACGCCGGTAAGCTCAACCATACGGCTCCGACCTTCTCCGATAAGCATAAGAGCGATAACAGCGCCGAGAGCACTAATCCCCTGTGGACGTTAGCTCTTCTCCCCATTACTCCCTCCTTGTCAGAATTCGTGTTGTGGAGACTGGAGATATATCAATCGGATCTTCAGAACTGGATCTTGTCCCCTCTGATTGGCATTCGGGGCGGGGGGTATTTTCGTTTTTTTCCTGTTACTGTTTCTTCGGGAATAATATTTGGAAATTTTTTAATTTAGTTTTAGGTAGAAAAGATGTTAATTGGGCCAATATGGTACGACCGCTGAAGAATTAGTGTCGAATGGCCATGGGCCTGTCTTCTTTAATCAACTATCAATTGAGGCCCAAACTGAGCTTCAAAGATTTTCCTATTTCAGTTTCTTTGGTAGCTTTAATTTAATTTAATTTATTTTATTTTTCTGACAAAAACAACTGTCAAAGAAACAAATTAATATAGAATTAGGTCTTTAGACAAACATCTTTCCTTTTGCTTGTTCAAAATTTTGACTACTTATTTTTAAGTTCGTTTAAAAGGCCATATCTTCGTGATAAAGCAGCTAAGATTTATAGGAACAACTTTGAATATATTATTAATGCGATTAATATATATTGATTAGGAATTTTAAATTAATGTCATAAATCGGCAAGATGGGCGTTTCTGCTAAAACACAATCAAGTTCGGAGTTCGGAGTTCGGACCAACCTTAAAAGGTTAGTATCATAAGTTAAAATATGCAATATCACGCATCTCAAGTCTTTTCCACTTTGCTATCTTCTTTATTTATTTTAAAAATATAAAATGTAAATCAAATGCAATTGTTTGGATTGTAGTTTTTTGCAGAAAATTCTTTACGTTTCCTGTGAACATATTTTAAAATTATTTTATATATATATATATATATATCAAATTATTACAATATATTCATGATTTTTACCTTTTCTGCGGTTTCATCACTCCCAGGTTTCAACGAGAGAGGGGCAGGGACGGTCAGTTAATAGCTAAAATTTGGCCAACAAAATTTGTAAGATCTAGATTTTAATATGTGTGGAATCCACAAAATATTATACTAGTGTTACTCGCTGTTGGTCTCGTGTGACATCGTATACAAATACTGTTATACCGTGTGCAAAATGCACACAAGTTTCCGAAACGGTTGCACTGACAACAGTTCCAGGCCCGGGTCGGGTTTCAACGGTCATAATGGAACACTCTTGCCAGCCAATGCCTAATTTTGTTGGCTGCCAGAGATGTGTGGGCTATGAGTCATAAATGGGCAGAGTCAACATCATCTTATTCCAATCGAACAAATGCTTGCTGGTGCTAGATTTCTAACTTGTTGGTAATTTCAATTTTGACAAATGATGCTCCTACTGGCCCACCCTACCAGCAGTAATCTAGATTCCCCAACTATGAAAGGGATAATCTTACCCAAATCCATAGAAAAAGGAAAAATGTAGCTACATGGAAAAGATGCAGAAAAGGATACGCCAACCAATTTGCACGTATTTTCTTCTTCAGAATCAGTCCTAATGAACCTATCTCCTTGTAACACTTGCAATTTTTCCTTCTGTTAAAAGGCATACACTTCTTTGGTTTTTTATTTCTTTACTTTCCTCAATGATAGTAGAATGGTGGGGCATATTCTAATTTACAGTAAATCTTGTTGTAAACGGTGCAGTACATAGGTAGAAAAGAATTAACTAAGCTATATCCAATTCAATCATGCACTTAAAAATTAGAAAAAAAAAGTTGTTTTGATATCTAAACTTTGACACATGAGTGATTTTAGTTCCTAAACTTTGCATAAAAGTAAATCTAGTATCCAATCTTTCAACTTTTAAACATATTTAGTACTCTTGAGCTATTTTTTCCAAATTGTAACTGGAAAGAATCATGTGATAATCACAGTTTAGACAATTATTGTATAAAAAATGCCAAAAAATAGTCCTCAGACTTGGTGCTACAATAAAATTTAGTCCTCAGACTTGGTGCTTAGTGTCAAAAAGATATTTTATCTTAATTTTTTGGCATTCTTTATAAAATAGTCGCCGAACATGCGACTATCACATGACTCTTTTCAGTAGAAATTTGGGAAAAAATTATTAAGGATACTAAATATGCTCAAAAGTTGAAAGAATGGGTACCAAATTTGCTTTTGTTCAAAGTTTGGGGACTAAAAACGCTCATGTATCAAAATTTGGATACCAAAACTGCATTTTTCTCTAAAAATTTCACTTATTTGTGTCCTCAGAAGAAGGGAAAAATAATCTGTAATTGCAACTATGATGTACTTTCTGCAGCATTGCAATAAACGTTCAAATTGTCAAAAAGGACAATCTTACAATAGGAGCAGAAATGAGATAAGAACCCAAAATAATGGAATGAGATAGCGTACCGTTGGAAAGTGATCTTTCTGTTCAATTTTCTCCACACAGACAAAGTCATGTGGCTGTAAGTATAGTGGTAGTATTGGATGCGGCCCTTAATATATATGATTCTCTTTCCACTCACTCACTGCTCACCTTTTCTCCTCAGGTAAAACCAAGCCAGCCATCAACAGGGCCATCACCGGTTGATCATCTCCGCCCCTGATTCAAGGAATGGAAGCTCTGATTTATCAGTTCACAATTCTCTCCGATGAGGCTCTTCAAGACAAGAACTTTGATCCATCTACAATAGAAGATCTCATGAGGCTCTTCGAACTGGAGTCCTACAAGGCCTGGGCGGCCATGGAGCTTGAACAGGAAAAAGAAGTGCAAGAAGCTGAGAGTTGCGTGGAAGAAGCTGAGGAATATCTTGACTCTGTCATGGAGAGTGCCATGGAGGAATTTCGTCGGTTCGAGGAGGAAATGAACAGGGCTTGCCAGGCTGAATATGATAGCTTAGTTAATGTGGCTGAAAGTGCAAGGAAGATGGGAAGGTCTTTGGAAAAAGCAGCTACAAATGCTTCCAAGAAGTATATTGAAGCTGCAATGAACTCAGCTACTGCATCAATGAAATCAGCGATGAAAGCCCTTTCTTCTAAGTATAAAAAGGTTCATCCATCTTAGGTCAATTATCATTTTCTCTGCTCCCTGTTAATTGTTGGTGGCTTTTGGACTTTCCAGCGACAATACACTAGTACCTGGCTAGATCCCTTTCAATGGATCTAAGAATTGGTTTGATTGTGCTCCTGACATTGGTAATAATCTTACTGATATCATGATTTACAGTCTGTTTTGTCATCATCTGATAAAAGATGCTCCAGTAGAAGGATATTAACTCCTTTGAATATTTGAATATTTCTGGGTATTTTCGTCCATTGAATCTACTTGGCTATTAGGATTAGTGAACCTGTAAACTGTTTATTACCCAGTGGGAAAGAAAGCAAGTGGTAGAGAAAACCTTTTATTGCTTAAATGTGTGATCTTATGTTTTCACTCGGCGACAGAAGTTTGTCATGGCTAATGAAGAAAGTCTTCACCTCAAAGTTCCTGAAGTGCTTGTTGATGCTCAAATTTAGAATTTGGGTCACAATTCCCAGGTCCTTTTATGTCTAGAAAGTTTACAATCTCTCTGATTTTATTTGTTTCACAATAATGTAAGAGGATCTAAACCTATAATTTATCCCAAGATAATCACTCTGAATAAAGAAAGCTCTAAATCGTCTGTTTCAAGCAATGATCACTTGTCGCAGTCCCAAGTTCAGCATGGTTTCGATGATCCAGTTAGTGCTCAATCTTCCCGTGAAATTTGCATTTGGCATGGTTGCTATCTTTGTCTATGCTTTTTCTCAGAAGAATTACCGAGGAGCAACATCTTTTGCTCTCTACCCTCCTTTTACTTGGAAAGAGAATTAACCACCCTGAAAGCCTCCTTCTAGTTGGCAGCTAAGACCGATTCTGAAGCAGTGAATGTTGGACTTCCAGAGCCTTCCTAATCTGCATGGAAAATTATGAGTATCTCGTTTGATTCTGGTTCACAATTGAACCTTGGAAGAAATATATATCCAGACATAGAAGCTCATTCAATGTATGTTTCTTGAGAAAGAACAATGATCATTTCATTGAGCTTGATGGAAATCTGCATAAATGACAGTGTGATTACATGCATCAGATACTGCAATACATCAAGATGATGGCAATTAGGATTAGTCTTGTATGTGGATTCAAATTTATGCAAAAGCATCATAATGGTTGATGCTTGCTTCCTGAGAACGACTTGGGATTATGGTCAGATTGCAGATACTATTGTCACTTGCACAAATGATGAGTGCATCCACCATAAGTTCTTTAAGTGGTTAACACCAGAGCAGGACCCAGCACTGAAATTGCTTTCGTAACTGGCCAAGTACAGCAAGAATTTTTCACATCCCAACAAGAAGTGATCTGTAATTCGCTTGACAACAAGAAAAGGAGATGAGTTAGTGGCAGTGTTTTCCATACATATATCTGTGACTCAATATGGATGTTTGGATATCAAATTTCGATAGCAAATTTCTCAAATAATATTTTGCTTGCATCATAAACACATTTTTTAATCCATTTTTTTTTATTTCACATACATCACATTACAAAAAGTGCTACAGTAATTATTCCAAATAATATTTCAAACAATACTCTATCCAAACAAAAAATCTTAAAATATTATTTTACTTGTATCATAAATATATTCTTTATTTAATATACATCATATCACAAAAAAATGTTATAGTAATTATTTTGAATAGGTTGTTTTGCTAAATTAGGCAAGGGTCTCCCTTTAGACAATGGTCTTCAGAAAAAGAAAAAGAAGGGCCGATTTGGTGCACAGAATCCAAAAACGATTTACAAAGCAGGGCAATCGTCAGGAGCAATTTTTCTTCATCTTCATTATTAGAAAGCTGTAGTTGATTATCGATCCGTGAATATTTTGTTAAATAGTTTGAGACAATTTTTGTCTTCTGCAAATAATTCGCAACAAAATTTTCATGCAACTTCACCTGGGAACTGATTGGCCTATCAAGAAGGCCCAAAAGAGCCACAATTGGGTCGTGTAAAAAGTTGCGCACTCCCAAACTTAAATGCGAAATGTTTTCCAACGGCCCAACAAGAAGGTCCCAAAAATCACAAAATCGTTACTAAACGAGAAATCACGGCCATTCATTTCTCGGGAGGGATGAGGATTAAGATGGCCCACTAAAACTCTCAGAGTCCTTTGTTGTTTAGCAACCCGGGCAGCCCCGTGTACACATTTTATCACAATTCACTCAAACCAAAAACCCTTTTGTTTCGTTCACTCCCAAATCACTCTTCAATCACACACTTCCTCTCTCTTTCTCCGTCTCGCTTGTATATCATCCTCTTCCAGTCTTCCTTCACAGCAAGCAAGGAACTTCCACATCTCTCTCCAATCTCTCAAGCCATGTCTGAGGTGCTTTTCTTTTCAAAATTTTTCAGTAATTTTGCAATAACTCGCTTAATTTCTCCTTGTTAATCGCAGAGCAGATAATTGCATATAATTCAATCGAGTGGGAGTAGGAAGCTAGTAAATCAGTTGCTCGAGTTTTATGGGTTTTTTTTTCCGGTGTTTTCGTTCCGAGTTTTGTCTATATTATTATTTATTTTATTTTGTCGATGACTATAGATTAAATTAAGTAGTCAATAATTAATATATTGATTACTTTACCTTTTTTGAAAATTTTTTTACCTGAATTTTGCAGGAGGTTAAAGATGCTCCCGCACCGCCAAAGGTTATTGATGCTCCAGCTTCCCCAGAGGTTGTAGATGCTGCAGCACCGTCGAAGGCTAAGGATGCTCCTTCACCAGCAGCTGGTACTCGCTCGTTCTATCCGTATTTTTATTCCTGAAGTCACATATACGTGTCCTTCGTGTGTGTTTTATTTATGTTCATAATTGATTCATATCGGAGCCGGGAGATAAAGTGTATAAGGTTGTGAAGGTTATAGTCAACTCGTTTGCAACTTCCGGCAGTTGCCATTAGGGGAAGAATTGTTAGATTTCCGCTATTTGCTTTTTACTTTTTTGTCAATTGCCATTCAGCTTAATTTGTCGAAAAGGTGCGCCATTTGGCAGTCATTTTCAAGGTTTGGATGCAAGATTGTGTGCTCTTTCAGGTTGTGAGTTGATTTAGATCAAATGGTTATACTTGTCAAATTTGTCCCTAGCTGCAATATGCCTTACAACGAGACTTCCAGATGTAGTGAAATTGTTGTCCATTGGTCAACTCCTGGTTTATTTTCCCATTGAGAAATGGACGGTGTCAAGTAGTATTATGATTGACTGGGTATGATGACCATCGAAGGCCAAGTTTGGTGGTATCACCAGATGATGTCAGCATGATCATCTGAAGCATATCATTCAGTTTTGGGAAAGCTTTGGTTACTTAGAAAGTAAGAACTGTTGGAAGACCTTGATCTGCTTTGCAACATGTCGATGGTTCTTCTTAGAAACCTAAAAGCTTTAGTAACATGTTGGTGATGGGAAGTGAGTCAACACTGAACAGCAATCTGAGATGAGAATTCTGAAATTCAGCTGCTTATTGTTTGTTTCTAGGAACTTTGAGGGGATCTAGATAGTAATACATTTGTGCACACATATTTCCTAGTCATATCCATCTATGAGATCTGGGACCTACAAAACAACAGTGGAAAAGAGTACAAAGAGTTCTCGTAGTGCGTTAGGGCCACCATAATTTTGTAACATTTCAATGTAAAGCAATGGTGACAATAGCAGGCAATAAGGTTTTTCTTTTTTATCTTTAAAAATGAAAAGAAAAAACGCGTTCATAAGGTGTAACTCTTTTCAAAATAATTCTGCACATGAGAACAGACTGAGGTTTCATCTTCTAGTGGCATGTAACTTTCTTTGTGTTACAGTTGTCTGTTCCTTAATTGGCATTCCATCACCGTTCTAAATGTGAAAAGTGTGATGGATGCATGGAAGGATGAGACAAGATGTAGCATTCCAAGCTAATTATAAGTTTGATATCTCTCTCTCTCTCTCTCTCTCTCGCAAGAGGGGAGAGGAGGTGGTGGGCCAAGCAGTCTGCTACATGTGGCTTGCTGCTGTTTGCTTTTGAAAGTGATTTAACATTTTATCCAACCAGTTTTCTAAGCTATATGTCCATTTGAGGGTTTATCTTGCACTTTCTGCTAAATTCTGATATCTTCAATCTCTAAATTTAAATCATCTCTGAAGAAAATTATGTATTCTCTTCCCCCCCCCCCCCCCCCCCAAAAAAAATCAGAAGAAAAGGCTGGTGCCATGGAGAATAAACGTAGTTCTGAATCAACCTCTGTGGAGACACAATCAGAACAGAGGAGGGCTACAACCTCTGCAGCTGGAGTGCCGCTACAAAATCCTTTCGATTTCTCTGCAATGACGGGCCTACTAAATGTAATTCTTTTCGGCATGTCTTTTTGAGTTGAATAGTAATTGTATCATTACATGTTGAGTGCACCATAGCTTGACACTCTTCTTGTCAGTTGCTAAACAAACTTATTTTTTAATAATTCATGGAAAATGACAATGAAATTGACATCCACATTAAGGTCAATGTGTGGCTGGAATCTGAAACCTGGAACTTTCATTATGGGAAACATATATTGAGGATGGATCTGGTTGCTTTTTAACATAGAATTTTATTCTGGGTACCCAGTTAAAACATTTTTTAAGTGCACTGACTTGGATATCTTCCAAATATGCTTTAAATATTCTTGTGTAACATTTGATTTATGTCCTTATGGCTCATGGTGACATATCCATGGTGCTGTTTTGACTCCCAAGTACTAAGTTATGGATGTTTTTGATGATGTTTGTAAGAAAAAAATTCTAAACATGTTTACCCATGCCTTTCTCTCTGATGGTTGGCTTTGTCTCTGTTGTCCAGTCCTGAATTTTTGTTTTTCCTACTACATTACATGTCATGGTAGCTATTCTCTTGTAAATCCAATCTATACAGAAGAAATTGCTGACTACTTAGTTTTCAGTTGAAAATGAACATAGGGCTCAAGTCATACCCTGTATCTTCATTTTAATTTATGAGGCTGTTGTCTCTCTATGAAGTGTTCAATCATGATATGAGTTTGGCTTCTTATTCTGTCTGTCTATCTATCCTTCAATGGTTGATAGATTTTCAGGCTTCTCTTTTCATCAAGTTGTAGTATTTCATTTTGTAGCACTATACAGATTTGTCTGTGGATACAAAACTCTTTTAGCTTTTTCCCTGGAATGAACATTCTGTGACTTGTCAATAAGGTTCACAACCTACCTATCTAGTTTTCCTCATACGTTATATTACTGCATCAGCAATTGTAAATGGTAAATGTAGTTATTTAATATTGCTTTCTGAAACCCCGGTAATGTGACAACTATAGGACCCGAGCATCAAAGAATTAGCCGAACAGATTGCAAAGGACCCTTCTTTTAATCAAATGGCAGAGCAGCTTCAGAAGACCTTTCAGGGTGCTTCAGTGGATGAGGGTACCCCTCAGTTTGATACACAGCAATACTACACTACAATGCAGCAGGTTATGCAAAATCCACAATTTATGACAATGGCTGAGCGGCTTGGCAATGCTTTAATGCAGGTGTGTGCCAATTTACTTTATGTTGGTGCTTCATGAATATATGTTTATAGGAAGAACAGCATTAAAATAGAGTATGCTCTACAATGGACCTGATTCTGACATTTCATTTACTATTGCTGTTTTATGGAATATGAATTCAGGATCCATCTATGTCCGGCATGCTTGAGAATTTGACCAATCCAGTTCACAAAGACCAGCTTGAAGAACGAATGTCACGCATCAAGGAGGATCCTTCTTTGAAGCCTATTTTGGATGAGATAGAGACAGGAGGTCCAGCTGCAATGATGAGGTCTTATACTTGGTCTTTATGACTTTTGCCATCATCCGTGGAATCTTATATTCAATAAATATCGTGTAATTATTTTATGTAATGCCAAGACTAGAAATGTTGTTGATTTGGCTCTTTTTACCCTTTTTTTCAAAGCCTATTCATCTGACTAAGAGATCCATATACGAAATAGTGTGTAAACCTTTCTTGAAAGCTTGTTGCTATATTAACAACAACAGGGCTTAAGGGCATAAGGACTATTTCTGAGCAGTAATGTCTGAAAACTACAGTTTGGCATTTTGCTTTCCATTTACTGGCTTGGAGCTCTTTTGCATCGTGGGGTCACTGCATTTCTTGGCATTTAAAGTACTGAATTTGTTCCTGTTGTACAGGTATTGGAATGATAAGGAGGTTCTACAGAAGTTGGGTGAAGCAATGGGTTTTGCTGTTGCTGGAGAACCAGGTTCCTCTGCTGACAATGCAGAGCCAGATGAAGCAGAGGAAGCAAATGAAGATGAATCTATTGTTCATCATACTGCTAGTATTGGTGATGTAGACGTAAGACAAAGTTTATTTTTATTTTCTTAGTGAAGAAACTACTGGATATTTTAGGAACTCGTCAATTTTTGTCTCTATCTTTGTGACTAGATCTCTCAATGCTCATTTTGATCTTAATCTTTGAGGTGCAGAAGCTCGTAATTCTACTATTTTTAACATGTTTTTATTTGATATAAGTAATTTATAAAACTATAATTAGTTTTCTTTATGAAATTTCTAGCGTTTGAAGAACGCACTTGCTGCGGGTGCTGATAAAGATGAAGAAGATTCAGAAGGAAGAACAGCATTGCATTTTGCTTGTGGTTATGGAGAGGTAAAAGTTTTAAAAAGATCCAAGTGGTAATTCTGTAACTTCTCTATTGTTGCATGTCACCAGCATACTCTGCTGACTGGATGTGTTTGTTTGAGCTTTAGATAACTCTTGTGAGCAGAATATTTAGCTGAATCTGCAGTCTAGATATAAGAACTAATTCTATGTGCTGTATGGTGTATGGATGCTTGCTCATAAATCACTATTGGTTGTAGCCTAGTCTATGGGTGTACTTGTTTTGAAAATATACAATCTTGTAACGGAAGTTTATAGGAACTTATTGTATTGAAGGTCATGGTGGGAAGAAGGGGAAATGGATATTAACTGGGTATCTTTGGAATTTGGAATCACATAATGATCACACCAAAAGCACACCTCTTGCTTTACATGGTTAGATGCTACGTAATGTGTATTCAGTTTCGTCCTGAAGATTTTGTCTCTTCTTGGTGAGCTCCATGGTCATTTATCATTTTGTTTCAGGTACCCATTGTGGTGTGATTGTGTCGTTGTCCTAGTTCGCCTTTAGTTGTGCTGAATAACTAAAGTTTATGACTTACTATTCTGATTTATTTCTGTGAAGTAGATATGCGGTTGTTATAGTCAAAATGATTTGTTTATGTCGGTTTTTTTGACATTCTTCAAGATTGTATTGCTTCCCTGTTTTGGCTACAAAATGTAAAGCCAAAATCTCTCTCACAAATGGATTTTCTTCCTTTCATGAACTCTTCAAATTTCTTTTAGTTCAAGAGTTTGTTTATTAATATTATGTTTTTAACGATTTCATCATCTTTATGTTTCTTAGGGCATCCTTCTGATATAATTCTTTACCTTCTTAACGTGTCTCTTGATGCAAGTCCTGTTAGACTCATGAAGAAACTTTAAATTTTTTTTGTTTAACTGTGCAGGTGAAGTGTGCACAAGTTCTTCTCGAGGCTGGTGCAAAGGTGGATGCTTTGGATAAGAATAAGAACACTGCTCTTCATTATGCAGCAGGTTATGGCAGGAAAGAGTGTGTTCAACTCCTGCTGGAGCATGGAGCTGCTGTGTAAGCATAGTCCATCTAGTTTACAATCTGCTGCTGCTTTTAATTTCTGTCAAGCTAGCTTAATCCCAATTCTTTCATTTCACAGCACTCTCCAAAACTTGGATGGAAAGACTCCCATTGATGTTGCTAAACTGAATAACCAGCATGAGGTACTTAAGCTGCTCGAGAAGGATGCTTTTCTATAAACTTGGAATATAGACGTGAGGTACTTGAGCTTTTCCGTCTATCAGGGTGTGATTGTGTTAGCCCTATGTATTTTGAGAGGCTGTCGTCCCGACTTCATGTAATTTTTCCATTTGCTTCTGTATGATCATTATTTTTACTGTTTCCTCCACATATTACGCACATAATTGATAGTATCTGGGGTACTTAATGTCTTGTCCGCTTCCTTTTATGTGGTCGGCAAATAGCACCTGAGCCGTTGGGTGTGATATCTGGAAAAATGCTGAAAATAGGCTGCTCCCGTGCAGTGTATTGTGAATTTTAGGCATGTGGTCATCAAAGGCTTTGCTTGTACTACTATTTTTCTCCTGCATCCAAATGGGGATGGCGAGAAAATGCAATAATATCACGTATCAAAGCTTAATTTAACTTCGATTTCTGCATTGGCAAGACGCGGAATTTCTGCTTTGCCTCTTTGCCCTGCACAGGCTGCATTTCTACAGTCCTAAAACAATACCCAAAAGGAAAGGCAAATGATAAAATGATAAAAGTGTGGAGGAGGATGCATTTCTGCAATCTGAACGATACGCTAAAGGAAAGGCATATATGATACGATAACACGAGTATGAAAGGGGATTCGAATGTTCCCGATCCTTTAAATGAACTTTCAACTACGGTCTAAATAAAATATCCACTGGTTACTATTTATGATTTACTTTTCCACCGAAAGCCAATGGCGTAAA
This sequence comes from Coffea eugenioides, assembly GCF_003713205.1. Taxonomy (NCBI): domain Eukaryota; kingdom Viridiplantae; phylum Streptophyta; class Magnoliopsida; order Gentianales; family Rubiaceae; genus Coffea; species Coffea eugenioides. The sequence goes on from NC_040036.1 coordinate 23,735,384, forward strand.
AGTGGGTCATATATTATGTTTTGTAACAGATGACTATTTATTGCAATTTTCTCATAAAAAACGATTATGATTAAAAAGAGGTAATTATATGCCCTGCATCATAGTGAGAGCTCGGCATGTGCATAGCCCATAAATTCATTTTTGACAGAGCACCTAGGAGCTAGGGCTCCCTTCTTTCTTTTTCTTTTTTTTTTAGGAATTAAATGGGTGACTTGGGCACTTTGAACGGGTTGAAATTGGTAATAGATATAAGTGAATCAACCTATTTATATTCATTTAATTAGATGGATATAAATTGATAAGTCAAAAAATGAGTTGGATAACCCAATTATTCATTTATAACTCATTTATTTTACTTTTTTGTAAACTGATTTAAATTCATTTTTGCAAACTAAATTATCAATTTATACCACTCTTTGCGCACATCATTCGTTTTAAATATTTGCTTATAATGCTCAATAATCCTAATTACCAATTTTTTTCCATCCGTGCCCTATGTCGCAAAATTACATATTATTTAATAATTGAACAATAAGAATATAAAAATTTGAACTAAGTAATATGAAAGTTAACATAAAAACTTAATCCAAAAACTTTGAACTTCTAGCATTTTTTTCCATGTGTAAATTTAAAATTTTATTTTGGAAAGGTAGGAAAGAAGGTTAAAACTTGTGATAAATTGGTAATGTTGAAAAATGAGCAAGTTAACAAACTATGAGAATATAAAATGATAAGATAAAACCAATAAATAATAATAATAATGAAACAAAAGTAATTAATATCATGCCAAAATGAAGAATCTGAAAAAAAAAAAGTAGGATATCTATCTGTGTCAAAAATGCATCAAATATTTGTTAATGTTGAAAAATAAAACAATTCATTGTATACAAGGTTTCAACAATGTTAATGCATAAAAGTCTCCAACAATGAGTTCAATAATCAAACGCAGGCCTCAAATTTCTTTTAAATAGGTGGGGGAAGAGAGAAGGCTTGGTGAGAACAATTTTAAATGGGTTAATTGGGTTTGGTGGATTATTCAATCCATTTATATCCATATACAAAAATTTAAAATACCAATATCCAACTATTCACGGGCTGGTATGGGTAAATTTAGTTAAATGGATTTGTTTGTCATATATAATTAGAGTAAATCTTATATACACTGACAGTGTATACACTGTCCCCGTTGGATTCATGACATGTGTGTAAAGAATTTCAAATTCAAATTTTGCTTAGTTGTTGGAAAGATTAATCCATATAATTATAGCTATACCCTTTTTAAAGTGGAAGATTTTGAGCCAAAAATTTCTTACTTATAATCATTTCTTTCTTACCATCCAACCCAAACCCTTCCCCATTATATCTATAGCTTAAGTGCCAATGTGACCATTTTTCTTAATAAATCAAACTATTTTTTTTGTAGAAAAATAAAATTACATCATGTAACTACAATAAAAAATCAATATTAATAGATTACAACTCGATAAAAACTAATATGAAAGGAAGTTTAACTCAAAACTCGTAAGTCCTGAGCCAGAGCCTCTACCTCTTAATAATTTAACTTCAGTTAATTCACCACCAAATTAAAGTCTTATCGATAGTATTAGTTCACCTGCTTATAAGCATGCTTATTTGAACTGCGCATATAATGGGAAAAAATGATTTGATTTTCCTTTTAATCTTACCAGAGGCACTAGCGATTGTATTGAAGTAAAATCTTAGGCCTTTATTAGATCCTTAAAAAAAAAGGATTAATCTTTCCTACATTAACAGTGTATACGTTATTAGTATTGGATTAATGACAACTATATAAAATTTGAATTTAAAATTTAACTTTTGCACGCATATCATGAATTCAACGATGATAGTGTATACACTGCAAGTGTATAAAAGATTTACAAAAAAAAAAAAAAATCATTTGTCCTCTTTGTTTAAGTTTCACTGGACACCCGGGGTTAGGACGATTGGTCGAACCAATCGAGTGAAAAACCGGTCTTTCGTCTGTATGCTCCGTACTTCTTCGGTATAAATGTTTTTATCAGCCTCCCTTTGTTTACTCCTGCCCTCCTCTCAAACCAAATTCTCATACAACTAAAATATCAATCTCCGGTATAATTTTCGTTATTATCGTCATATTCTATTCCGACCTCAAAAGCTTTTCGCAGGAAATACGACAAATTACTTATCTGCAATTCGTCTCTCAATTTCTAGGGTTTGTATACTTATGTTATACTCTCACAGATCCATTAAATTACTAATTTTCCAACTTAAACTTGTCACAATTACTAACTCGTCCGTTTCCCCTAAAGAAAATATCCAGATCAATAACTATACTAGATGTGACCATAATTTAAATTTGTTGTTTAACATTTTTTTGGGTGTTTTTGGATAGGTGATAGTTGCGTTATGGCAGGTAATTGATTAATTAATTAATCAATTATTGAGGTTGAAGGAGGAGATGGGGAGAGAGAGGGATTTATCGAGGTCACCTTCGTATCGGCGGAGGTATTCGCCGTCGCCGTCGCCCGTGGGGCATAGGTATAGCCGGAGGAGTGGTCGGAGGGATAGAAGCCGATCACCTTACTCTCACAGCAGGTGATACCCGATTGCTCGGACTCTCTGTGTGTGTGTGTCTGTGCATTTATTACTCACAGATGTTTAAGACTCACCTTTTTTTATGTCTCTGTTGAATCAATTACAGTTTATTCAGGCTTGTGATGTTCGTGTCTTGATCCGTTAAAGTATTGATTGCTTGTCTGCGCCTTTTTCGTGTCGAAGATATATTTTGCAGCTTCAGAATTAGGACTTTTTGGTGTACTGTGGTATAAAAATTTTGTCAAATTGGAGATATTGGGTTGATTATCTTGTCATTATATTTAAACAAAACCCAAATCAAATTGCAGTTGAAGTGGATATTTCCCCTCCTTGTGAATATGTAACTTTCAATTACATAGTTCTCTTCATTACACTCATATAAAGGCTCGAATGGAGAATGTTTAGGTTGATTTGTCGCAATGATGCAAGTTGCAACCATTACTTCCTGAAAGCTTCATTTTTGAAGGACTGCAAAGATATTTGGGTAGTGTAGATTTGATCTGTATTCTCCACACTTGCTGAACATGAGATTGTGAGAGCAAGGGACCATTTTTTTGAAGGATCATTCTTTTCGATTTGTTAAACTTCTGTTATGTCTGAGAAGCACATTGGTGGATGAACCACTAGTCTTCTGTAGTAATTCATGTTATATTCCTTCAGCAAATGGTCATATATCTGCAACAACTCACCAGCAGACTCTTATATTACGTCAAGATCTGTGATTTCTGCTATTGCTTCGTGCTGTGATGCTGCATATGAGAATTGTCAACCATCTGTCCGCAATTTGATACTCTATGTGCTTGTAGTTGATGGCTGTCATACTTCTTCAACTCTTGCTCTTTCATCTTGAGTATATAAGTTGCTCGATTAGTGTGAAAGGTAGTTATTGGACTACACCTGTTGTACACTCTCCTTTCTTTCTCTTTTAGAGATTAAAAGATCTGACTTGGGGGAGTTTGGGAAAAGTCTATTAAAACATGAGTCACACACTACTTGTCTTCTTGGCGTGAAAATTTAAATTTAAAAAAGAAACCATGGCTTCCCTTTGATATGGGAAGTTAGCAGGTGATGGGTGGCGATGGGTGTCCTTCTGTTGCTTGTTTGTGACATTAGCAGTATCTTATGGTAAAAGATGGAGCAGTCAGTTTAATATCAATTAATGAGGTAACTGTACATGTTTAATTTCTATTCCATACTATGGCGAGTTTGTATGATGCAATATTGTATAATAAGTGGCACTTAATATCTTAGTTTGATGTTCAAGTATTCTATTTTGTTACACAGAAGAAGACAAAGTCGTTCGATGTCCTCTCGACAACGGAAAAGTCATTCCCCTACCCCAAGACGACGTAAAAGTCCCTCTCCAACACCAAGGCGACACAAAAGACAAAGAACTAGAAGTATCTCACTCAGTGCATCTCCCGGTGTTAGTGTTGGTATAAAGGAGCAGAAAGATATTAGTGAAAAATTAAGAAAAGAGGAAGAAGAAAAGAAAAGGTATAACTGTTCTTTATATCCATTCATGTTTTTTTTTTTTCATTTTTTCCCAGTCTGTACATGGGAGCATTTAGTTATTTCTAATGGGGGTTTGTTGTTAAAAAAGCATTTTATTGAATCATTTCTTCATCCATAAGTTGTGAATATATGTTTCTGCATGCTGTAAGTTCTTTGGAAGTTTAGCCTTTCTTCTTGTAGTTTTGAATATGTGTCTTGTTAAGATGACTCTGTCATGGAGTTAGATCCTCATTAAGTGTGTATGTACTTCTTGTATCCTGTGATGACTGCATGTTGTTCAAATGTGTGAAACTGTCTCACCTTTCCTTAATTTTCGTGGCTCTGTGTCTAATATTCGAGCATACAATTGGTAAGGTGTAAACTCTTTGATTCAAGACTTATATTAATGGTTTCCCTGAAGGGAAAAGAATAAGATGGGGGAATCAATGGATATCCTAAGTGTCTAACGATACTCATTAATCATCAAACCACCATCTCAGAATGGTGTTTGAGCGTGTTGTTAGGTGGGAACACACACACACACATGTATTTTCTTTTTTGACTTTGCTTCTTTTGCTTCATTTTGATTGAAAGATTTGGTCATGTGGATGCTGAAGTTGCATGAAATTATATGCCATCCAAAACAAAGGGGAATACCTGTACTTTACTCTTTAAAGTATGTTGTGACTCGGTTACGAGTTAACTTCAGATGTTGCTTGGTTCAAATAATGGGATGGAAATCAAATAATGTGAGGAGATGTATTCAGTTTAGGCAAAATAACACAAGATGTTTACACATACTGCAATGGATAAGAGTATAGGTCTTTTTTACATGACCGGTGACACCCTGAATTTCTGCCAGCTTCTTGGTACACCTACCCTTGAACTCTTTCCAAGCTTGAATTTTTTTTAAAAAAATATATTGGACCTTTTGGTCTGTATATATTCGAACTTACTGTTGTACCGGAACCTCCACAAGATATGTCAATAACCTCCATGGCCCATAATCCACACAAATCCCCTCAAACCACAAGCACAAGTCAGATCTTCATGAATTTTTTTTTCTTTATCAGTCAATTCAGGGTGAGGGGCAGGAGAGCTGAGGAGACTGGGAGCTGCATGGTCTTATCTGTTATTTTCCTTTTCCTATTCTAAATATACCCAGGAACCAAGTGAGAGTATGGATTGAAAACCACCAAACTTTCGGAAATGGCTAACTTCATAGATGGTAGGTTTGATTTCATTGAGTGGGCGTTTACTCAATACAAATTTTTGAATCACTTCATGTCGATTCCTTAACTCTGTGCAAACCAAGAAATAGAAACCCAATAGAGAACAAACAATACCATTTCACCAAGTGTCAATTATCAAATTTAAGGTTCAGGTTCAGTTCTTGCAGCTAATTTGTGACACAGTACATACGACTGCAGCAAACTGGCAAAATGACATTTTTCTCTTTTCTTATTTTTGTTCACATTCCAAATATTCGATGCCAAGCAGTAGTCTCTCATTTGTCTTGATCATTAATTGTATTTAGAAAGTCAGCTAACATTTGTCTTGAGATATTTCTCCAATTACTCAAGATACACAAATTTTATTACAGTCCATACCAACTTGGCAAGCCTAGTAGTTGGTCTTTGACCAATGAATTAGCACTGACTGGACAAATAAAGAACCCCCAATCTTATTTGGATTGTATTTAATGTGGAATTAGGGGGGCTCCACAATCTTATTTAGTGCATTTTCATTGGTCAAAGATCAGCTACTAGGCTCACCAAGGAGTTGGTCTGGACTGTGATAAAATTTCTCCAACATACACTGTTGGTGCTGTCTGCTACTACTTGTCTAAGAGGAAGAAACGTGACTGCTTTACCTTTCGCTTCTGCTATCTAGCTCAAGCAGATTCATCCTGAATACTTCTGTGGTTAGTGGTCATTTTTCAGATGATTAAATTATAAATTGCAGCAGCCATGCATATATAACTATCAAATGTTAAATGATATTAATTACTTTCATGATTAGAACATCTTTCTGCTGGAAAGGGCTTCTTTTCCCTTCTATTCAAGCATCTGGCCTGCACATTTATTAGTTTGATCTCAATACCTTTGATTGATTTTTGCTTTCTCTTCTTGCATAATTTGTTCCTTGCATCTAAGTTTAGCAACTGTTGCTGTGCTATTAGGCCTGCTACTTCCCCGTTTCCTCTTGGTGTGTGACATTTGATGACTTGTATATTTGAGCTTTAGTTGAACAGAGGTTGTAATTGCTAGTGTTTTCATTTTGTGGAGCTTTAGTTGTATATTTATTCTTGTTCATACGTACCTGTATTCGTTGTCTTAATTTGTCGTGCATCCTACAGGGTTGCTCGATCTTCTCTAATTTATCTGATTTCTGAGCATTTGACATCTGCTGACTAGCCATATTCTGATCTATGCTCATTTTCCTGTGTTAAAATTATCAAGGTTTTACTCTTTTGAATGTTGTGACAATAGTAGAAAATGGATAGCGGATGGGGATTTATTTGATTATCATGAGCAGAACGTGGACAGAAACCTAGTTTTACTTTATTGTGGCTTAGTTGGGGGCTTTCTGGATTTTGTCCTGGAATCTGTTCTTTTCAGACAAGATTGGTTCCCTCCTTTCTCACTTCAATTGTTTGTGTCTGTGCTTGTGCACGTGTGGAGCTAAAAACTAATAGGCTGCCAGGTCTTTTGTCTTTGCCTTAGTGTGCTCAAGTGTATGTCCAAGATCATCATTATATATTCTAACAACTTTTGAGTTTGCTTTTTAATATGAGGGCTGAGATATTATGGTGATTTTGAAATTGCCACAGTTTACTTGACATTCTTCTTCACAGGGTAATTTGAAGGAAGTTTCTGCTGTAATTGTTTATTTTGATGCAAATTGGCTGCCTGCTTTATCTACTGTTCGCCAGTTTTGAAACTCATTGTTTGGATCAGGAATCAGTTAGAGGTATGCTTTTAAAGCATAAGCATATATATTTAGTGCCTTTCTCGACAAGGAGGTTAGTCTGTCATTCATTTTAGTTGTAAACTAAGGAGAAAGAAAAGGTGGTGATTTTCTAAATTAATGTTGTTTGATATTTCTGCTGTTAACCAGAAAATTAAAAGTAACTGGAAAGGAAGCTTGTAGTTCTTTGCAGATAAGGCCCTTTCTATTTATTATGATTAATAAAGGAAAATTTTATGTCTTGCTCCGGCACACAGGCATCTCCCCACTTAACTTCACTTTTGTTTTCTTACAGGCGTCAACAGGAGGCAGAACTGAAGCTAGTAGAAGAAGAAACTGCAAAGAGGGTAGAAGAAGCAATTCAAAAGCAAGTGAAAGAAAGTTTGGACTCTGAGGAGATTAGGGTTGAAATTCAGAGGCGACGGGAGGAAGGTCGGAAGAAACTAGTTGAGGAAGTTGCTGTTCAACTTGAAAAGGAGAAGGAAGCAGCTCTTATTGCAGCTAGACAAAAAGAGGTAAGAAACTTCTAGATTCCTTCCATCTCCAGGGGTTTTTTTACCATCTTAAAGAGTATGTTGACGATGTTGCGTCAATGCCTTTCTATCTCCATGGTTTCTGTCTACAAGGTTATATGTATATGAACTTGCTGCTGTTTGATCTAGTTTAGAGTCTAAATTTACGTACATATGTGTGTAGGAACAAGGCCGCAAAGAGAAAGAAGAGCTGGAAAGAATGCTGGAAGAGAACAGAAGAAAGGTGGAAGAAGCGCAGAGGAGGGGAGCTTTAGAGCAGGAGCGAAGAGAAGAGGAAAGGTATCGCAAACTGGAAGAGCTTCAAAGACAGAAAGAAGAGGCCATGCGAAGGAAAAAACAGCAAGAGGAGGAAGAACGAGCGAAGCAGATTAAAGTGCTTGGCAAGAACAATTCGAGGCCAAAGCTGTCCTTTGCCTTGGGTTTGAAATGATACGGAGTTGTCGTCTTCTTTAGGTTGGAAGGTCTTGTAGAAATTTTGTTATTCGATTTTCTTGACAACTTTTTGTATTTAGCAGCTACAAGTGGAAGCTTGCATTGTAATAGGAAATCTCATGATGGTACAGGGTTTGTTGTCTTATTAATCTGTTCATTTAGTTTGTTGTCAATGCGGCTCTCTTTTCATTCATCATTAATAATGTGTGCTTCATACTGTGCCAGGCCATATAAAGTTAAATTTCTGCAAAACATCCCAATAAGATTTTCCCCCTTTTCCAGCTTGGAAGTTGGGAAGAAAACAGAAAAGAGAAATGAAAAAGAAGGGAGTATTTTTTAATCCATTTTGTTTTTGAACTTTTCTGTTTTTCGGGTAATTCATGGAAAATGTCATCAATCAATGAAACGTGTCATGTACCTCTCTGCAAGAGCATGAAGAAGGTTAATTGCTACTTTCCGACTGTTTATTGCAAACGTCCAAGGGAAAATCTGACTCAGCCAGTAGTGACTCCACCTCAATTATTACGTAGTACTACTTTGGAGGGCCTGGGTAACGAAAAGCTGCATATATACAGGAAGGTGAGTTCAAAAAAGGCCCAGCATCGTTTGTTACCCACGGCCACGGGACAAGTGAAACTTTTGACCATTTTTTTGGGTGAGTAGACAAAGAAACCTCCGCGTTTGCAATCAAAGGTTTTTCTCCACCATGAATTTTCGGGCTCGCAGTTCACCTCCTTTCCACCTATAAATAAATATTATGCCAGCAACTTACACTAATGAATCCACAGGCCCTCGTTCACGTTGTAGGAGCTTCACTTAAATGGAATGTACGTTCACTTAGTTGCAGACCTGAGGGCAGAGGTTAAGGCCTTTCATCCTCCAATGTGCACTATGCCTCTCTATTTTTATTCTTTCTGTATTATTTATCATTGTCATTTTTTAAAATCTTTACTCCTGAATCTATTCTAGGTTGGGGGCTCCTGCCATTTAGATTTAAAAAGTGAAAATGAGCGTAAAATGTATTTGGTTCCAAATGGTTTGATTGGCTTCTATAAAGAAGACCGCTCCCACTCATTCTTTCTCGTGGACAAGAGACGATCCAATCTCCACAGAGTTCATGGACGAAACTAATCATGTTCTGTAAAAGCCGGGCTTGGGCTGGTTCACGGATAAGGGCTCGTTTTGCCAGCCTCACATATGATTAAATGAGAAAAGCAATGTCGAATGTACGGTTTTGTGTGGTCATTGAGTGTGTCGCATGGTCCACGGATGATTTTATATATAATGAGTTTGTTTGGATTGCCATTTTTTGTCCCCAAAAAAAAATTGTTTGTTACATCATAAACGAGTTTTCTAAGTCATTTTTTAAAATATTTCTTCAATCATCTGTCCACATTTCTAACTAACATACATTATAATGTTAAGGGTATAAATTAACGAAACTACTTGACTTGAACTTGCGAGTAGTTCTATCAAAAGTTTGACTCAAACTCGACATTGATCGAGTTTGAGTTGTGTTTGAATTACTTGATAGGGCAATCGAATTGAGTTCGAGTAGAAAATCTCAAATTTTGAGTACATGTCGAGTCTTATCGAGTAGTACGATTATAATATAATTTTTAATTATTTATTGTAAAATTAAAGAAGTGAAATTAAAGAAGATACCTAAAAAAAAAGCTTGATTTGAGGCTAATATCTACCTAAGTAATTTTGCTAAAAGGAGCAGTATCAAAACAACAAAAAGATTTGAGTTGACTATAAAAGGTATGCACTGAATGAGCCATGGGGAGTTGCAGCCTCAAAGATTTTATTTTTGCTGATTTTTTAGTGTGGAAGGATATTCGTACCTTTTGCTATATTTGATGCGTGTGTAGCTCTTCAAATCAATGAAATTATTTTTTGTTATTTATAAAAACAAAGGTCAAAATATGTCATCATAACACTCAACCATTTATGTTTTTATCCCCAAAAAAAAAAAAAGAGAACTCATACATAGACTATATTTTTATCTTTTTCGTCTAAAAGGAAACCAAACTCTGCACTTAGTCGGTGGTCAATTATGATTTTGCTGCTTCCATATCAACGAAAACACAGGAAGAACCCCACCCAACCCCCCAAAAAAAAAAACTTGTGAGGGAGTTTTTGATTTTGAGATACTGGTTGAACCAAAACTTGTGAGTCTAGAGTGTGGTTCAATTCATGAAGCTGAACAAAGAACTACCCATGTCACAGTTGAAGGTGTTATAATATGTTTTTGCTTCTTATAAAAATTATCTGCCATGTCGCCATCTACCAAGTAGGAGCCTAAATGGCAACATGTCTGCAGTATTATTCCATTTAAGATCAATGTCAAATTTCAGTTCCTCTAATTAAGGTTGAGATCTGTAATTAATTTAATTCCACAAAATCAAGTTTTGGTAAACTGAACTTTCGTTATTCATTAGATCAAATGCTTAAGGTTGGACACTCAAGACTGAAAATTGAGGGTGATTGCACTTAGGTACTCCTCAATTTATTGTATCGAAAGATTGCTTTGCCACCCCAAAAAAGAACAGCGTCTGTATGTGTTTGGATTGCGCTACGTTTTTTCGTGAACATATTTTTCAATCACTTTTTTACCTCACATATAAGTGAGGTAAAATTGACAACCAGATTCAAACCCTATTATGCCAAACAAGACATCAAATCCCCAACCAACAGTCCAGCAACTGTTGGTCAAATAGGAATGGAAAGGGCGGGTGGGAATAATTAAGTAAATCCTATCTATGAAGACAAAATCTATACATTAACCAGTTGCTGTGTCACATAAGAAATATCGAATACCTTAACAGGAAACAGAATTCAGAATTATGCACTGCATGCAAATTATATCTCAAGAGGATTAGTGCCCTACAAATATAAATACATACACGAGCAATTTACAAAAATGGTGATCGACATTTGTTTCTCGTCTTGATATAAGGGAGGTTACAATTTTAACCGTCTAAATTTTCCTTCTGAATTTCCCCACTTCTGCTGAAAGAAAGAAAGAAAGAAAGAAATTGAATAAGGATGGATGGAGGGATCAATATTTTGAAATGCAGTGAGCTGTCACGGTCATGTCTGACTGTGTACTGGCTTATCATTAACACATAATTGCTTCCGCAGGGGGGTGGGGTGCGGTGGCGTAGGTGGGAGAGGGACCCACAGCAGTAGCAGCAGGCTCAGACGGCAGATGATGTCACGTTGTCAACGTTGTTCCGGTCCACTCCGTCTAAAAACACTGGGACCCATAGATCTCTGAAAAGAAGCTGGGTTGTTCATGTGGGTCCGATCCGAATTCAATTCGTCTACGTGGCAATCCATCCCTAGGCGCAAGGGAAGTTGGTTATTTTGACTGCCTTTTACCGCTGCAAGATTTCGTGGTTTTAAAGCTAAACCCAGGACCTTCGTATTTACACGCTTTCTCTATGTTAACGTCAACAGCGGCTTGGAGGAATGTTTCACATGCGATGCGGCGCGTCAATAAATTGACACAGGAGTACCCTGCTACCTTGTTTCGCGGGCTGTCCTGCTCGGGTTCCCGGACCCTCCGTTTACGCTGACAACTCAACCAATTGGATAATGGTTCATAACTCCATGTTTCCATTTTCAAAGGAAAAAAAAAGGGACAATTTCACAAACCTCCCCTGAGGTTTCTGACACTTGCACTGAGACCCCTCCAGGTTTTACAAATTTCACCTAGCTCCCTTTCTTTTCAAATTTGGTAACAATTCAGTCCAATTAGGATTACAATATTACTATCATGATAGAGATGATATTTATATTCCATGAATATCCTCTTCCTCCCTATATTAGTACAAGATTGCTTGTTAATAAAAAGGTAGAGATGATTATGGGTATTTTATTCTGAATCATTTAATTTATGTTAAATACATAAATATTTGCAAATAAAATTCAAAAGCCGTTACATAAATATTTTTACGAAAGGAAAACTAGCATGTTTTGTATTTAATATAAATGAAATATTTGAAAGTAAAAAAAAATGTCCATAACATACCAGTTTTTTACTAGTTTTTTCCATTATATGAATAAAGTGCTAGCTATTTATGAGTATTTTACTTTGAATCATTTAATTTATATTAAATACATAAATATTTATAAGTGAAATTCAAAAAGTGTTACACTAATATTATTACGAAAGGGAAACTAGTAGGTTTTGTATTTAATATAAATTAAATACGTGAAAATAAAAAAATAAATTACCCACTTTTTACCAGCTCTTTATGGGTTTCTTCTATTATATGAATAAAATACTAGCTATTTATAGGCATTTTACTTTGAATCATACTCCCTCCGTCCCACTTTGATAGTCATGTTTTCCTTTTTCGTCTGTCCCAAATTGTAGTCCACTTTCCAATTGAAGAATGTAGTTGTATTTTAATTTTCCTAAAATGCCTTTATTCAATGTAAGTTGTTGTTACTATAAACCTACCCCATTTAATGAGAGTTGATTCTTTTTTTACCATCAATTCAAGTTCTTATAAAGTTTTACTCTATTTAATGTGAGGGTATTTTAGAAAAATAGCAATTTAAATTTACTTTTTCAACAAAGTTAACTACTTTTTCTTAAATTGTATGAAAAAAGAAACAGGACTATCAAAGTGTAACGGAGGGAGTATAATTTATGTTAAATATATAAATATTTGTAAGTAAAATTTAAAAAGTAATATACTAATATTTTTATGAAAGGAAAACTAGTAGGTTTTGTATTTAACATAAATTAAATATGTAAAAGTAAAAAAAAAAAAAAGAAATTGCCCATAACATATCAGCTCTTTATGGGTTTCCTCTATTATACGAACAAAGTAATAACTATTTATGAGCAAAAAGAAATATCCCATAAAGTACCAACTCTTTATGGCCTTTGTCTATTATATGAACCAAGTACCAGATTTTTATGGGCATTTTATTATGAATCATTTAATTTATGTTAAATACATAAATATTTGCAAATAAAATTCAAAAGCCGTTACACAAATATTTTTACGAAAGGAAAACTAGTATGTTTTGTATTTAATATAAATAAAGTATTTGAAAGTAAAAAAAAATGTCCATAACATACCAGTTCTTTACGAGTTTCTTCCATTATATGAATAAAGTACTAGCTATTTATGAGTATTTTACTTTGAATCATTTAATTTATATTAAATACATAAATGTTTATAAGTGAAATTCAAAAAGTGTTACACTAATATTATTACGAAAGGGAAACTAGTAGGTTTTGTATTTAACATAAATTAAATACGTGAAAGTAAAAAAAGTAATTACCCACTTTTTACCAGCTCTTTACGGGTTTCTTCTATTATATGAATAAAATACTAGCTATTTATAGGCATTTTACTCTGAATCATATAATTTATGTTTAATATATAAATGTTTGTAAGTAAAAATTTAAAAAGTGATATACTAATATTTTTACGAAAGGAAAACTAGTAGGTTTTGTATTTAACATAAATTAAATACGTAAAAGTAAAAAAAAAAAAAAAAAGAAATTGCCCATAACATATCAGCTCTTTATGGGTTTCCTCTATTATACGAACAAAGTAATAACTATTTATGAGCAAAAAGAAATATCCCATAAAGTACCAACTCTTTATGGCCTTTGTCTATTATATGAACCAAGTACTAGATTTTTATGGGCATTTTATTATGAATAATTTAGTTTATGTTAAATACATAAATATTTGCAAATAAAATTCAAAAGCCATTTACACAAATATTTTTACGAAAGGAAAACTAGTATGTTTTGTATTTAATATAAATGAAGTATTTGAAAAAAAAAATTGTCCATAACATACCAGTTCTTTACGAGTTTCTTCCATTATTTGAATAAAGTACTAGCTATTTATGAGTATTTTACTTTGAATCATTTAATTTATATTAAATACATAAATGTTTATAAGTGAAATTCAAAAAGTGTTACACTAATATTATTACGAAAGGAAAACTAGTAGATTTTTTTTAACAAGCAATCTTGTACTAATATAGGGTGGAAGAGGGTATTCATGGAATATAATTGTCATCTCTATCATGATAGTAATATTTTAATCCTAATTGGACTGAATTGTTACCAAATTTGAAAAGCAAGGGAGCTAGGTGAAATTTTTAAAACCTAGAGGGGCCTCAGTGCAAGTGTCAGAAACCTCATGGGAGGTTTGTGAAATTTTCCCAAAAAAAAGCACGCATATTTCATATGTTTAAAAGTTTATCTTTTCTTCTTTTTTTTAGTTAGGTTGTGGTTTATTTTGCATCTTATTCTTCTAAATAATAGTCATGTTTGAATTATGATTTTTTGCAGAAAATTTTTTACGTTTTTCATGAATATATTTTTTAATCACATTTTTACCTCAAATTAATCAAATCGTTATAGTATTTTTTTTCTACCAAAAACTCCTAAAAATAACAATTCAAACGGGATATTTTAGTTTCACGGTCCATCTTTTTTAGTTTCACGGCCATTTTTGTACAAAGTGCCACCCAAAATTACCCTTCTCATGTCTAAATGCAATTTGGAATTAAGAAGGATAATTTTGATTTTTTAACATAAGCTTGCTATGGAAATAAAATATGGACCATGACATATCATTTGCCATAATTTTGTCATTTTAATAACATATTTGACATTAAAATGTGAGTTGTGGTGGCAATATGTTTTCCTGTGATATGTACTTGGAGAATGGCTAGTCTTCAAATTTCTTGTACTCCCAAATAGATTAATTAACAAAACCAGGCATTGTTGAGTACCAACTACAACTTTGTAAAGAAACAATGTGAATTTGCAAGAGATACATGGTAGTAGTGCAAATTACAATAATGTCCCTCTCGGTCGCTTGCGTAGTGTTCTTACACTGATAGTATATACACTTTTATTATTAAATGCATAACACATAATTTGAATTTGAATTTGAACCAACTTTTACACATGTGTCGTGCATCCAATATATATACTGTCAATAATAGTGCATCCAATCATAATAATGTATACACTATTAATATATATAAAATTTACTATTTTGACTTTGCAAGAGATACATGGTAGTAGTACAATAATGTCCCTCTTGGTCCCTTGCGTGGCGTTCTTACTTCTCGAGAGTGAAGATGGCTCTGCAAAAGGAAAAGATTATTATGCTTCTCAAACATGGCAGATCGACCCCTTTAACTCTTAGCTCGTATTTGCAATCGACGTCCTTGTATACTCACTCTACTTCCCAAAACCCAAATCTACAAGCAACTAACGTTATGGATCCTGTAACTTTGCCGATAATTTAGCCTGTTCAAAAACGTTTAATGTGAAAGCTACTGCTTTTCTTTCTCATTTCTTTTTTTTTTTTGGGAAAAGTGAAACCTCCTTAAGATATATATAGTGCTAGATTGCTGTCTAAACTTCTTAGACAATTAGAAGAACCTTTCTTATAGTGGATGAACATCAATTTGGCAAATAATACGGCCAAGTCTGTCAAGTAATAATAACTAGGATAAACAGTCAAGTAATTAAGGTACCTTTTGTTCTCTAATCGGTTGTGCTTTTAGGTAAACCATTTTTAGGATTGATAGCATCTATACCATCTATACGTAGTTTATATTTCTCCATTGTTCTTTAAAGGGTTGTGATTTCTAGAGTTTAAAAGGACAAAGAAATTATGATTTAACAACATTATGTCCTCTTAAATTATCAGACACATTAGTAGAGATCCTTGGATTGTAGTTTTCTACAGAAAAATTTTCTATTTTCCATGAATAAATTTCTTAATTAACTTTTTTACTTCACATACTCAAATCGCTATAACGTATTTTTCCATAATAATTTCTAAAAATAGCAATCTGAACGGGGTCAAACTAGCCTTGTAACTTAATCTAACTAACAACCATTGATTTGAATTCCTTTCATCCTATGGTATTTAGATTTTAGAAAACAATAACATCCCACGCTACTTTTTTACTATATGAATGTATAGATTCATATTTAGAACACTCATTAGAATACTTAAATGTTATCTAATTTACTACACTTTTCCAAATTAACATTACTTTTCTAAAAAAAAATTAACATTCAATATCTCTTTTACAAAATGGTCATCACTATCCAAACCGTTAGAATGAATTTTTCTAACGAGAGCTCTTGATTATATATAAATTATACCTAACTTAAATATTCAATGTACCCATATATTTAAATACATTTTAAAGTTAGTTTCAATTTCACCAAAAGTTTAACAATGGAGACCTTTCTTAAGGATTGCCCGTTAACCATACCCAAGAATAACATCCCAAACTCTTGCACTTCGTAGTGCACAAAGAAATTAAGATAGAATCTTTCAAACATTGCATCGACATAAATAAGGATGGTGGAAAAGAATCTCGCTTAAAAAATGAGTGGGGCCAGCATAAAATGACCCTATTCACCCAGCCTCTTGCCTAGATCTATTTCCCATCTTCCCTATAAAAAGCAGCAATATGGAGTAGGGTTTTCGAAACATACAACTTCTATCTCTATATGCTCTCTACATAGAGCTAGCATAGTGGCAATTGGGGTTCTTGTCCTTGCTCCTTAATTTGTGCCCGCGGCCACCCTATCTATGGTGATCGGTATTCTGATCTCTTCCTTACTTCCTGAGAGGACAAGAAGATATACAGTAAGCATCAAGCGTTTGAGAGGAGTGTTGGCTGGTCCGATGCAATCACTATAGCTATGTGTGAGCATCTGCGGTTCGTCATGTTGACACGCAGAAACACACACTAATAGCATGTATGGAGGCCTCGGACCAGGCTTCATTCCCCTCAAACCTTCTGCAAGTTAAATCCCATCTATCCCTTCAGCCCCTGTGAAACCATGCACAAGTTTTGGTCTTTTCAGTTTTAATATGTTTTTTTGGACCATGGGGTTTCTAGGTTTTGGTTCCTATAAACTCCGCCATCATCAGATCAGAGAGACAAACCAGGCAATTAGCCTTCTTTAACTCGTTGTGTGTCACACATGAACACGCTCATGCACACCATATGATATAATCACAGATCCAACGCTAGTCAAGTGATAGCAGAGAAATCCTTTTATCTTTTATATTTTTCTTAGAATTTCCGACTCCAAGAAAACAAAGTCGTACACAAGCGGTGTGCAAGTAGCAGCATGGCCGTAATTTGCACTGTTTTCCTGATCTTTCTTCTTTGACTAGTAGAGCAACTGTTTGAACTAATAAATACAGAGTAGATTCCGGGCCTGAATTTCAGTGCTTTGGCTGGTTGGTCATAGGCTTCTTTTCTAGGGTTTCTGAATGAGGAGACATCCCTACTCCCTAACCTTCCCCCCCCCCCCCCCCCCCTGCAGCCCTCTTTTTTGTTTTTGTTTTTTATTTAATTTGCGTGGTTGCCAAACAAGTCATTTGCATTCATTTATTCATCGTACGTGTTGGTCATTTCTGTCTATAATCCATCATGTAAACTTTTCCCGCTTGTTCTTTTCGAGCAAAAATCTTCTGATTTTGGTGAACGTACGTCCACATGTAGAGCCATTTTAGTGTAAAAAAAGATTTTAAAAACCCATGAATATTTTCTTTTTTCTTGGGTTGGTACGTACATCCATCGTTGTTAGATCTTACTATTGCAGACTTAACGTAATGTAAATTCTCACTATCATCATGACTTTAAAACATGAAAGATGGTACGTAGCATGACTTATACCGATCGATTCCTCATTACGCATATACGTACCACATGTTATAATAAGAGATGTTTCAAATATTTTATGGCAATGAGGAAATTATTAATTATTTAAAAAAAAAAAAATCATGTAAAAGTGACTTTTATGCAGGGAGGGGAGGAGCGTGGAAATTTGATTGATAGAATGATGGGATTCGGATTTGGGGCGCAGCAGTAGTTTTAGCATCTCATTAAAAGCGTTCAAAAGAGAGAAGGTGAAGAAGAAGCAGAGTGGAGACAAAGCCTTAATTGCGAAGCCATTTATTAGTGCAGTTATGTCACTTAGATACATACATATATCAGAAATTAATGGGGCCAATGTGCCGCATGAATGAGGAGATAAATGGATCTCACTCAGCGTAGAAATTAAAATACAAACTTCACTGATGAATTTAATGAAAAGTTCCCAATTTCCAAAGCATTAGATGTTGTGTCACCATTGTGGTCGATCGCCATTTCCACAACTTAAATATTCCATCAAGCTGACTTTTTCTACGGTTTGGACTCAAATCTTAATCTACTACTCCCACTTTGATAATCCTGTTTTCCTTTTTTGTCTGTCCCAAATTATAGTCCACTTTTCAATTAAAGAATGTAGTTGTATTCTAATTTTTCTAAAATGCCCTTATTCAATGTAAGTTGTTGTTACTATAAATCTACCCCATTTAATGAGAGATGATTCTTTTTTTACCATCAATTCAAGTTCCCATAAAGTTGTACTCTATTTAATGTGAGGGTATTTTAGGAAAATAGCAATCTAAATTTACTTTTCTAACAAAGTTAACTATTTTTTCTTAAACCGTGTGAAAAAAGAAACAGGACTATCAAAGTGGGACGGAGGGAGTATTATTTTGTTTGGTTGTTATTTGTACTATATATAATGATTGTGGACTAAGACAGATTTCCAAATGCATGCAAACAATAAAAATACCCTTAAAAAAGGAAAGCAGTTGCATGCAGTATGCATATATTTGCAAAGCATTAATCCTATCTATTTATTTACCGAAATCACATCAAAACAGCTTCTTTTGCCCAAAATGAATGAACAAAGGAAAAAAGAATTCTGGCCTTTGTTTTGGGAGTTTGTAGACAAAGAGTAAAAAGGAGCCCGTTTAAATTATGAGAAAAGAAGAGATCAAAAACAAAAACTGGTTTTGTTACGGTGCATATTGCTATTTCATCTGATTTTAAATGATTCATAATATTGCTATTTCTTTGAGGATTCATTCTTTAATATGCTTCATGTACGTAGAAAGCATGTTTTTATACTAACATATGGGCATCTGACTCTTGTATTAACTTTTCCTGTTAATTAACCTCTTCTTCCCTATGGCATGCAAAACTAGTACGTGTAGGAATTTTTTTTTTTTTAAAAAAAAAAAGAAAGAAAGAAAGAAAGAAGAGGAGCTAGTATAATATTGTGACAATGGGCTTTATTCCCTAATTCCCATCATTATTAATGGCGACCATGAAAAGAGAAATGATTTCTCCTTAGCCCTTTAACACATCCTATGCACATGCAGAGGAGGTCACTGAGCATTGAGAGGAATGTTGGCTGGTCCAACGCAATTACTATCTATAGCTACTGATGATATCGATGGTGTTAATATAATTAAATACAATGAGCATGAGGAGGAGGGGTTGGGGTTGGGGTTGGGGTTGGAGCAGGGTGGTGCACCACCTTTGGATTTTTTTCGTTACAGATGAGATTTAAACCCTTAACTACAGCTCAAAAACGGACTTAAATCGCACTTGATGGCCACCGAGCCAAGCACAGTAGTTTTCAGAGAACATTCAATGTCCAAATTATGGAAGCAAGCAATCTTCCCTCTTTCATAACCCACCTCACACTCATTACATTTATCTGAGTCTTTTTTTTTTTTTGGGGGGGAGAGAGGGGGTGTTGTTCTTTTCATTTGGACTTCGTCTGTATGAGATGGTCGAGGAGAACTCACATTATCAACAAGCGGCAATTTAATTGGAAAAAAAAAAAGAAGAAGAAATCTTATCAACGTGCGGCATATTTGCTTCTTTATAATGCCAACGAGTACCAATAACTTGCATGAGGGGAGGGCCTAGCAAACTTTGAATTAGTTGTCAGGAATTTCCTTTTTTCATTTTAACAAAAAATCAATATGTATTTCCGCAAAAAAAAAAAAAAAGAAATTTGAGGCACGGCTCAACAAATTTAAAAATGTCTTTAAATGCGACTTAATGTTGAACCGTTTTCATGGTCCAAATTTAAATGACACTCAATGATTACGTTCACAACAAAATGATTACGGTTGAATGAGTCCAAATTTAAAAATGATTACGGTTCAACATCCCTACTCCCAAAACCAACAAATTAAAAAGGAACGATTAAAATTTGGAGTCTATAATTCCAGTTCTGATTCTGTTTTTTTTTTTTTTTTTTTGGAATTTGAAAATTTTGAACCAAACGCTAGTTAATTAGATGACGACAACTGCAATCTGATTGAAATAGTTTTTTCATGTTTCCAAACTTTGCACTGTGTATTATTTACCTGTAGAAATGCTTCTCCGTACTTAAAATGGAGAAACAAATACCCAACTTTTCAATACTGCCCCGCTATTTTTTAGTGTTAAAAGTTTCATTTTTACGGACCAGTATCCTCTGTTGGAATTAAGACGGCGGCAAACCTTTTAACTTCGAAGAAAATGGAGCTCAAGATTTCACTTCACGCTTTGAATAATTCTATTGTACGAGATCTAAGATAGTTGAATTGAAAACAAATACCACTCCCTAATTGTATCCGCTGCCTTATTATATCTAATCTAATTAATCAAGTCGAAGAAAAAAATTCTCACAATGGTAATGGAATTTAATAACATTACCTAAAAAAAAATGGAAAAACGGGCCACACCGGAATACAACGGAGATAAAAATACAAATTTGACTTGGTTCTTATTTCCGAAAGCTGGATTTTTACTTTACTTCCCCAAAAAGATGAAAAAGAGATGGAGATGCTATTATGCCTGTACAGGTAATTAAAAGAAAATCTGTGACGAATGAGGAATCACCTTACAATGAATTCTGAACAAAAAGGTGTGTAAAGAAGGGCAACGACGACTCGACTGAAGCGTGCCAAAATCTTCATGGTGCAACTGGGAAAACTTTCTCCAGAAAATTGATGAATCGTCTCGAATAGAGCTTGGGTTCAACAACAGAAATTGACATGGGGTCAAACTGCAAAGATTTACAAGTGTGCTCTAATTTCTTCCTCACGTTGTATTCCTGCAGTATATCAATAATGCCAAGATAGAGGACGACGTCGTAAACCTCGAAGAGTTCAACTTCTGCCAAATCAGTCTTATCTTGCAGGACCTTGAGATTTGCCTGTGCCGGCATGTTCACACCTAGTTGCACCCTCAACCTGAAAATGCTTTATCCAGTTAATACATCAGAAACTGCTAAATTAAAGCAGGAAAAAAAAAAAAACCCCTGTACTTCAGGAGAAGTTTGAGAAGCTTGCAGTTGCAAGTTCCAATGCTTTGCCCTACAAGCAGTAAACTTAAACAGTGATATCAACCTGCTGGCAAACTTGTCTGAAATGACTCTCATAGAGGTTAGACCAGAAACAAACTAGGTTGCACAGAGTTATTATTGCCCTTGTAATGATGTGAGGTATCAAATTGAATGGAGATCTAATTATCTAAATAACCACATGGGAGACTTCAACTTCTGGAGGCATCAAATCAACGGCTGCTTTCCAATGGTCAATGCTTTCATTTTCACCAAGTCCTGGGAGGTGTAGGCATGCATATTAAAGATTTCAAGATAAAACCAAATCCTAAAGGGCATTAACGTGTCCTACATTTCTATGCATGAGATTGAATTTGGATGCCAACAAAAAAGGAAGCCAAACCATCATATGACAAATTTAAGTTGTAGGAGAAAAGGTAAACTCAGAAGGGCAAAGACTCAGACATATAAACTTCAAGTGGGTCACTCTAAAACCTGTAAGGGAAAAAACATCCCCAAAAGATTGTGGGTAGGACTCTACAAGGAAATTTGCGAGCTTAATGCTGCCACTGAAAAACTAAAAGATGTGCAAATTATCAACCAACAAATGAGGCAAGTTACCTTGCGGTACCAGGTAGAAGAAGATCAACTTCTTTGTCACCAACAGACATTGCTCTCAGAGTACTTCCTCTTATGTGAGGACCTGGCTCAGTACTGACTGAACTGGGTTCATGGGTCACTAAAAGCAATCCCCTTGGAGGAATTGACAGCTCTCCCTGAGATGTCATGCCTTAAGGATGAAAAGATGAACTACTTTAAGAAGAAGAAAAACTGGGAGGAAAAAGCGCTGAAAGTATCTAGACAAACAATGATAAAAGACATGAGATCAATTTCTTCTGTTCTGTAGCAAAGCATACAGTGACATAGTAAAAGAGAGATCTAAAAATAAAACATGGGTTAATCTTTTATACATTGACAATGTATACACTTTCTCTATTAGATGCATGACAATGACACATAATCTAAATTTGAATTTGAAACTCAAATTTTGCATATGTGTCATGCATCTAACAGTGATAGTGTGTACACTATCAGTGTATATAAGACTAACTCAGAAAACATTCTTCTCTTTTGCATCAAATTTCAGAGCTGCTTAGGCAGATCTGATTTGCCATATCAAACCTACTTGTAGTTGTAGTGTATCCTTTCCTCTTCAGTTCTCACCCCACCCCCCCAAAAAAAAAAAAAAAAAAAAAAAAAAAACCCCATCCCAAACAACAAACCTCCCACCAAAAATAATGAAAAAATAAAAACCCAACCCCAACCTTTCTTTGGCACCTTATCCAATTATGTATAATAGTAATTCATGCTTGTCAGTTATGAGGACGACAGTAACTCTTCAGGCACAAAGAAGCTCCCAAAACCAAGCAAAACTGAGAAATGAAGGCAACTTAACAATTTCATCCATTTGACATGAAAGACGGCAGATTAGTTCACAAGTAACTTACCACCAAGAGTAGCTTGTGCACTCGCAGGCTTGTGTAGTGAGTCAGGTGGCTCAAGCAAGGCTTTAAGATGTTCAGGAGCTCTAAAATGCAACCCCAGCAGAAGACTGTAATCAATTATCTGCTGAGACTCTAAAAACTCACAGTCCAGAGATAGTTGCCTGCAAGAATAGAAGCAAAGAAAAAGAATTTTCTGGTCAACATTGGATGTAAAAGGAACTTACAATCAGTGAAAGGGAGATCAGGAATTCAAAACTGAAAAGAAATGTATCTGTGGTAAATCTGATTGAGAATAATTGAAAAAATAGACAAAGGAAACACGAAAACATTTGTCTTCATTTTCCTTAACATGATATAATCTTTCCAAGTAAATCAGCATATATATTTTGAATACTACATGGAAATTTAAAACATTACTGGAGCAGACCTTAATTCATGCCGCTATATAACCTATTTTCCACATCTATACAACTGTTATGGGTCATTAAAATTTATTCCTTACTGAAGGTAGAGTTGCAAGTGTACACGATAAAAAAACTGAGAATATCCTGTAGTTCAAAAAGGTTCTATGCTTGAAGTCAAATCTGAAAGTGGGGGTTTAGACTTTTTACGGAATGTCAAGTTGCCAACAGATCCAACCTCTTCCATAAGCTAACCTAACCAAAAGTTCCTTATCAAGCCTATGCCCTGTAGCGTACCTCAATACAATTTGCGTTTGTGCAAGGGCAGAAACCGTAAGCATTATAAGAAGCATGAAATGCTAGGCAGGCCGATCGAGATTTTAAGTTGAATTTGTTTAGATCTAAAAGTTCTTCACTGTTCATCTTGTTTTAATAAGTGGACGGCAATCGGGCACAAACTCCAGATCTAAGCTAGGTGAGCCCTTGTCTTCAAAAAAGTTTAGAGAGGTGTTGGCTTGCTCATACAAGAGTACTCTCTCTGTCCGCACACACAGGAATCCAACTTATTCTGGATAGTGGAAAGGTGTGTCGTGATGGTAATCTAAGTTCCATTCTCACCCCTGCTTCAGCTTCAGATTAAGTTGCTGTACACGATCTAGAGTTGCATCATTACATGTAGAACTGGGGATGTCATAACATGTGGGATCCAGAAGCTTATAAATTTTTTCAAGCCCTATGTCACCGGGAATCCCATATGGGAATCTGGCCGACATGGCTAATCTAGTGCAAAATGAAGAGTCAGACAAAGTGAAGAGTCCTGGTAATACAGTTTAAGCAATTTCGTGGAGGTATCTTGCGTGGTGTTATTCCATTATAAAGTGTAGTCACACGCCATCAAATGCTGCATTTGTCTTGGAAAGTAACTTTTGGGGACAACTTAAAAACCCATCAAAAGATATACTATGTGGTTACATAAGGGTACAGAGTGGAAAATGATGAAAGTTTTCTTTTCCATCTTAGGGAAGTGACAAAAACTTTGGGAAAGACCAAAAAAAAATAAAAGCATAACACTTTCAATGGGATCAAGGGAGTACTTGATATGACAGTGATGCACCGAATCAATGACATCAGGCTCACATCATATTTTGAAGACATCATCAAGTGCAAGCACATCTGTGCAAATCCATATACGCATAAATTTGACTTCTGTATAGAGATTATGCTATTTTTTGGTTATGCTACTACAATCGATAGCACTGTGAATGAGACCACTTCCTACAGATTTCAAAGTCTAGACATTGGACGCTAAAGCATGTTTGGGTATTAATAGACGGCCAATATTCGAGGACCTATCTCATCCATCTCGCATTAAAGATAGAAAGTGGGAACACAAGTAAAACAAAGAACGAATTTCCTCTTACAGGTTTAACATAAAATTTCAAATATTTTGATATAGTCAAATAGGTAAATTTGTCTTAATTTTAGTAGCATGAACAGTCAAATCATATTAGGTTTAAAAGACAATGGTTCATTCTATCTCAAGGAAAACATGGAAGAAACAAACAAAGACATGGTGGAAAACTAACTTGAAAAGTGATTCACGCAATAACTTGTCCATATGAAATTCATAAGTCAAATCAAGATCTTTTAATGTAGTGCCCTCATCAATCTTGTCTTTCTTCGTAAATCTCCCATGAGATGAACCTTTCAAATCATAGCGACGATGAATTCGCAATTCAGTGCAGAACATATTTCCCATGACCACAAAGCGTACCTGGAAAAGGGCTTGTTATGGATAGCCAGAAACTATCACAAACACAAACATCTACACGTGTGTATAATGTGTGTATGTAGAATAACCAATTGTAAGAATGTCAACCAACCTTTTTTCCATGTTTCAATTTTATTCTGTGTAGGCCGAAAAATTTTGTTATGAGTGTGTTTTCATGCTGGCTTACATGTCTATAGTAGCGAGGTAACATCCTGAGAAAAACCTACACAATGTTACAGGTCACAGTGAGTTGATTAACCTCCGAAACAGGAAAGATACACTACTGAGACAGTACAAAACAGCAAAGATGCGAGTCCAATTGGTTATCACAAACATACAAATGCAGGATCTGAATATAGACACTAGAAAAATATCAACTGCATGCAAATAAAAGGAAACACGAGTAGGACAAGTACAGGGAACTAAAATGGGTGCACTTTACTCTATGAAAAAGTTTACATGGTTCAACTACATCATAACGTTGAAATACGTTTAGCCATTCCAAGTCCTACTAACAGCCAACCCTGTAAAAATACTGGTTGGACATCTTAAGTCGAAATAGTGAAACAAATTATGCTTCCAGATGAATAAAAGGTAAGAATTAAGCTCCCAGAGTGACCACATGACAAGAGTATAATGATTGACTGTGAAAGGAAAAAAATTAATTTTGTAGCTAACTCCATTATAACCTAAAGGCATACAATAATTATGGTTTCAAGAAGTCTTCAAAGATCCTGATAAAGCTGGAGCAATTATTATAAGTTCTTGCTTTTATATTTGATCACATGCAAGAAGGATTTACATATAGTGAGATCAACTAACAAAAAGTAAGGCAAAGGTAGAGCATACAGCTAATTTGCAAAGCACAGAAACAGTAATCGATTTGCCTTCTGATATCAAGTCAAATTCCTAGTGGGAATATATAAATGATATCAATCTTTCCTAGTACAGAACAACAATGCAAGAAGAGCTCATTCCTTTTATAGCTCTAAGGTATAAAGGAACATCTTTCTATTCCTGCTACAAAATCTAAGGCAAGTACTCTTTATGAAGCTTTTGGAAAAGGAAAAGATTATGCATGCTCTTGCCAGCAGAAATTCAATGTACTATAGAATGAGTAAAACTGAAATCTGCCCCGATATGATAATATTCATAGTCTTGGTTATTCAGAATCTTACCATTACATGAATTAGCAACTGTAATTCTTTTTCTATTTTTAAACTGTGATTGTGTATGTATCCACATATATTACTTAAGCATGCAGGGTGTACACATTCACATCCAGATAAACCTAAAACCGATGACCCAATTCTGTATGCATTGCCCAACAAAAGAAATAGGATGAGGAAGAAAAGGAGGGAAAACTAGAATTGCCATAAAAAGTCCATGAAAACTAGAGTTATCAATGAAAAAAATCTACCTCATTACCATAAAGCCAACATGAAAGCTTGTATTAACTTGACCTAATAATCGAGAATTACCAATTAATATAGAACTTTTACATGCACTATCAAATAAATGAAAACACAATATAAAGGTCGTCTGCCAAATAGTATAGCTTTAGTTCACACCTTAAGCTCTGATCTCTTCAAAGTCTTGATCACAAATCTATCGTCACCTGACAGAAAGAAAATGCTGCCACTTTTCCCTGGAGAAGAAAGCTCTCTCAGACCGTCATCTCCACAGATAGACATCATGTACTCTGCCGCATTCAACTTAAACATTTCTCTCAAATTCCTGAAAACAAGATGCATGAAACAAACAAGTAATTGTTAAGCAGTAATCATTATTCCCAACCAAAACTTGAGACCAGGCCAGCCAAGCTCAACATAACATTGACAAAAACTTTACATGACAAAACACTCTTAAGAAACTAATCACTGTTGGCAATTCAAAGTATAGGAAAAAACTAAGCTACAGAAAGATAATGAGCTACCTGAATACCATTGGGCAATAATCCTTCCAATAGAAGTCAATTGAATAATGTGGAGGTGTAAACTGCGAACCTTTTCTAGGAAAATACATTCTAATTCTTGCTCGTTCTCCAAAGTCAGAAGATCTCACTTCACGGGCAGGAACAGGCGTAATCTTACCCACGGTGTACCTGTGAACTTCCAAAAAGCATTAACCACACAATGAAAACCACAAAAAAAAGGTCTAACATATGAATTCATAACTAAGACAGTAGAACATTACACTTTACCTGATGCCAAGTTGCAAGTTAAGCATTAGATAATAGCGTCTATGGCCTTCAAAAATATCCACACATGACTTGCTTTTTACTTCTTTTGCATGAAATTTGTATCTCTTTTTGCTCTTTAGAGACAGCCCACTTATACTTCTAACCCTTTCCTTGATTAAGACTCCTTGCATATATTCCCTTTCAAAAGCAACAGAACTATCGCCCTGCAACCCAGATTGGTCATCATCAGAATAACGAGATGAAGCGTCAAATGACATATCAACACTGATATCATCAAGAGCACTATCTTCACGCAGTGATGAAGTCCTGTGTGATGTTTGACTTGAACCTCTCAAAAGGGTATTAGATATTTTCTCAGAATGGCTACGCCTAACATGAGGTCTCACAGAATTCTCAGAGTTAACTGATGAACTATGAACCAATAATCTTTTCTTTTTCTCCCCATTTTTATCAGCACTAGACTTCCTTCGTGCAGAATGTTTATTACCAGCAGGATAAAATGTCCCTTGTCCATCCTTTAAACCTTTAGTCCATGTGCCAAAATAATAACCTCCATCAGCAAACCTATAGCAGCCTGTCCCATGTCTTCGTCCATTAGACCAAAAGCCATCAAAAAGATCGCCATTAAGCCATTTCATAACCCCTCTACCACTCATTTTCCCATTTTTCCAACTTCCAATATACATGTTGCTATTGCTCCATGCATACCTCCCACTGCCTTCCCTTTTGCCCTCTTTCCAACACCCATCATAAACGTCAGAGTTTTGATATTGCTTTCGTCCAATTCCATGTTGAGAGTTCATCCTCCAGCCACCCGTGTATAAAGAACCATCAGAACCAGTAAATGTTCCAAATCCGTGGAGGTAGTTCCCAGAAAAATCACCCTCATATGTGGCTCCTGATGCCCAGGAGATCCTTCCCTTGCCATTCATTTTTCCTTCTTCCCAATCTCCCTCATAAGTAGTCCCATCTGACCATGTATATTTTCCTTTTCCATGGGGGAGCAGTCCCTTAAAGTTACCCGCATAGACATCACCACAAGGGAAAACCTTTTCAAGAGTCCTGGAAATACAAGTGAGATTAGCTTAATCATAACCTTCAGTATAGAACTCTAGAAAAGAATTTTGAGCTTTTAGTTTGATTGAAAGACACAAAATGGAGCTAAATCTTTCAATACCTTTCACTAGCCTCCATATAAGATGATGATTAGAAATTAAATTTCCTAAATGATTCTAAGAAATCCATAATATGCATCTCCCCTTGGAAAAGCACTTGATCTTCATTCCAGGCCTCGAAAAGAATACGGCGTCCGGTTTACCATGCTGCTCAATTCAAAGCAGTTAATGCATTGGGAATATAAAGAAAGGAAATGCAAGTCTATATACTATGCAAGTTAGATTCTTTTCCAACTATATGAACTTTGACATCTTGTATCTTCCGCTATTTCTCTCTTCACCTTATCTTCATGGAAAGTGGAAAACATGGTGAGTCAGAATAATGTAAATGCTTCCACTACAAAAAATTGGGCCATAATTGTCCATCATCCAATTGTTGTCTACGTTAAAACCTTCCTTTCAGGCCAAAGATGGAAATTTTGGTGAAGCACAGTCACTTGCATATAGTTCTCAAATTATATGAACAAATTTGCAATCTGTCGAAAAAGCGGGATATAGTCTTAGCTTTGTCCAAATGTCATTAGTACAGATTCATCTGATAAAACTTTCCTGTCTTGTTTACAAAGAATAAAAAATATCTAACAAAGGCTCCCTTCTCTCTTAGCGCATTGAACAAGCATGCACTCACTGGAAAGAACTTTTTGCATCAACGAAACTCTCAAAAGCTACAAGACGTACAGCATCCCTGGTGTGGTCATAAGTTTCAAGAGGAGTGAAGTTCCAGAAAGCATGTGCACGGAAACCTTCATTTGACAAATTGAATGTACAGTCAACATTCACATTGCTTAAGTTGTTCATTTGAAAAATTGAATAAAAACTTACTCTTAGACTTCAATAGCACTAAACTAGTCTATGTAGCTCCCTGGCATGATTTTTTCATATTTAAAACAATTCTACAGGACATTCAGTTCCATGAAAAATGCCTCCCAATATGCAGGGCCAAGACTTTGATATCTCAACCTTCTACAAACCCCACAGAGCTAGAAGCTTCAGCTTAGCCTACACACACATGTAGTACCCCGAACGCGTTCTAATAAAAAACAACCGCAAAAATTGAACAAATAAAAAACCAATTTTGGCAGTCAGCTCACGAGTACGCATCTTAAATAGGCAACAATAATAACCAATCTCAGCAGTTCATTAATCAATCTTATGAATACACTGGCAGCCTAATCTGAAGACTAATACGGCGACTCAACTGTAAGACAAAATCAATCATTCACTCATTACCAATTTGTTTCGAATTGAATTCAGAACGTGTTGATGAACTTAAAACAACTTCCAGTAAATTAAAAGAGCAGAATTAAACTGAACTCACCATCAAACTGTCAAGTCAATCGCCACAGTAACCCCTACAAAACCCTAGAAATCATCAGCAACAAAAGAATATTACATCCAAAAAGATATTCATTTCATTTCGGAAAAATCAAAGCTCCATGCAATTCTAAGCTTTCGAATGCAGTATTAAAATTGAAAATTTTTTCGTTTTTCAAATTTCCTTTGAAATTTATTGGTTACCTACCAGGGGCTCTAGTGGACGAATATTTAGGTCCTTGGTCTGAATTCAGACAGCAGCATGCCTGGAAACCATGAAAAGACAATAATGGGATGGGATGGGTTGGTATACAGTCCTAGTGGACACGTGGCAGTCATGCAAGTAGTGGGCTCTTTTATCGTTGATCGATTATTACGTGGGCCATGTGGACTTACAGTGTAGCCCACGTCATTTTGTTAGTGTGTGCCGAGATGCAGGCTATACTCCTATGGAGGGTTAAACTAATCTTCAAACTTTTTCACTTAAACCCATTTCATCCTTCATTTTTTATTTAGAGGTTTTTAGTCACTCAACTTAAATTTAGTAGCCAATTTCATCCTTTTGCGCCAGTACTACTTTTTGACACAAAAATCACCACCAAATTAGGGGTAATATAGAAACTACAAATTAAAGGTCAAAACAAAAAATCAGAAAATGCTAGGGAGTAAAGCCAAAAACATTACATTTTCTTCAATGAGCAGCTGCATCTCTGATTCTTCTTCTTCACTAGCTCTTGCCAAACTTCCAAAGACAATATGTCTTTAAAAAAAAAACTTTCATCCACATTGTTTTTATACATCATCATATGTCTTGTAATTTTAACTAACAATTAAGACTTACCAACATATAAAATTTTCTCGATAAACTCAAGAAAAGTATTCAAATTAGCAAATGGATTAGTTGTTTCCTAAGCATTCCCTTGTCGATAGCTACCTCATCATCGTCGCATCAAAGATTTGGAAACCGCTTCCTTAAATCATCATGTTAAATTGCATATTCACTTCGAATTTTCAATTTACAATTCAAACTTTTTCTTCGACTTCTTTATATCCTTATCCATCCTCTCTTGTTTCATAGCCCCTGTCGACAATTTAACTCCGATGCCAATAGTGGATTTTGTTGGGGAAATGAGACTTGATGAGCGAGCTTGTATTGGGATTCCAAAAAATAAATGAATTAGCAGTTTTGAGTCGAGTTTTGGGGATTTGGGTTTGGAATTCCACCGATGAGTTGGTTTTTGCAGTTTCATGGGGCTTCGACATCAGCCAGAGGCAGAGAAGAAGAACAATTTGGTTTATTGCATCTTTTGTTTTACTCTTAAAAATAATGGAG
Source organism: Coffea eugenioides (assembly GCF_003713205.1). Classification (NCBI taxonomy): domain Eukaryota; kingdom Viridiplantae; phylum Streptophyta; class Magnoliopsida; order Gentianales; family Rubiaceae; genus Coffea; species Coffea eugenioides. The sequence continues at coordinate 23,766,329 of NC_040036.1, forward strand.
AATTGGTTTTCTCCCCAACATAACAAAAAATATTTTGCATTCATTGTTTTAAAAATGATCCCTATTTCATAATTCCTATATTGCCCTTGACTTGATGGTGGATTTTGTGTCGGAAAGAGTTTTACTGGCGACTGCAAAATGATGAAATTGGCTACTAATTTTAAGTTAAAGGACTAAAATTACCTAAATAAAAGATGAAGGATGAAATCGCCTTAAATTAAAAAGTTGAAGGACTAAATTGGCCATTTTCTCAAAGTTTATAAACATGGAAAAGTAAAACCTCATGGCAGCTATCGACAACATCCTAAAAAGTTTGGGTCGCTTGCGAATAAGAGAAAAGACTTTGGATTTTTGTGGGGGCAAATGTACAGCTCGGATGACGGGGACACTTTTTTGTTGGTCTGTGGAGGCAGCCAGAGGCCACCTGGGGCATTACGAATGGACGAGGGAGAGCATTACGCCAGATGAGGAGAGCAAAGATCAATTTTAGGATTTGGTCGGAGCCTACAAACTTTCCACGTTCCTTCCACATTTTCTTTTTTGTACAGGCAAGGCAGATGTAACAGAGGCGTAATATTCAATTATTGAGGGTACCATTATTGTTTAAGAACTACTACATCCATCCTAAATCTATCTACCTTGTATATAAGAAAAGAGCAAGGTTTAGTGTTTTTCTTTCCTCTTGTCACATGACTTCTTAATTATCTGACAAGTGGCAAGGTAAAATGTTTCTTGCAAATTGTCTAAATCTAAAGCTTCTCTTGTCCGAAGCCTTCTATTTCTTTGCCTTTTTTTGCCATTGCACTGTTACTGTAGCATGCTGTCTCATTGACACATGGCATTCTTGGTGAATTTTTGAGCTTTCATTCTTTCCTTTTCTTTTTATAGGCAACGGTAGATAGATAGATTGGACTGCATTGCACAATGACCAAATTTGGTTTGGCCTTGGCATTCAAGTATGAGGTCCAATTATTTTTATTGAATTTTTCAATTTGTAAGCTTTTGATAGATGTAATTCAATTACAAATTATTATTATTATTATCATTATTTCAATTTATATTTATTATGATGCCAATTTGAGAGAGTATTTTTCAGATCATCGTATTTTCAAAAACAAAAAGAAATATTTAAAATTGATTTCAAGCTCTAGGTCTTGGACAGATGTAATCCAATTATAATATTATTATCATTATCATTATTTGAATTTATATTTATTACGATTTGAAATATCATTTAAACTTATATTTCACAGATTAACTTGACTTTATTAAAAATCATAGAATTCTATTCGTCTTTTTGAAAGTTTATATTTTTTTTATTTTTTTGCTACGTTGTTAATATAACTTTTGCTATTTTAGAAGCCGTCAAAAAATGATAGAAAAATTGTCACATTTTCAAAAATTAAAAGAAATATCCAAATTTGATAGCAAGAATTTTATTATTTTAATCTACATGCTAAAAAAATATTTAAACTTTCTTAATCAAACCTTGGCTATTTTTGAACTCGGAGAAAAAGAAAAAGATATCTTCAAAGTGGGAAAATGATAAAAAAAAAAAGAAGAAAAGAAATTGGTTCCAATTTGTTATAAATGCAAAAATGAAATAGCCAACTAATAGAATACACACTTTCGAATCAATTTTATTTTAATTTATTGATATGTGAACATTTGTCTTTTATTTTGACAAAAAAAATTTTTGTTGAGCAAATGAATGCAATAATTTCTGAATGACAAAAAATATATGCTTTTGTTTTTTTAAGGAATGGCAGGGTAAAATGTTTCTTGCAAATTGTCTGAATCTAAAGCTTCTCTTGTCCGAAGCCTTCTATTTCTCTTCTTTCTTTTGCCATTGCAATGCTTTTTTTCTCAAATTGCCGTTGAATCACTTCGTAGCAGCAGAAAAAAGGACGAATTCACTGGTAAATTCAAACCAAGTACAATCCCTAAAAGAAACTGATTCTTGGGGCAAGTGCAATCACGTGCATGTGGAGGGTTTTTGTGGTTCTAACCGAGAGAAAGTACAATGCTTTGTTCAGAAAATTGGTAGAACAGTAGCATCTTTTGCAGGTTCATATTCGGCTATCTGAATGGAAGAAACGGAGAAGAGGAGATTTTGCTACCAAACCCAGCAGGTCAACACCCCTCTTCAAGCCTTCTATTTATTTTCCTTCTTTTGCCATTGCACTGTTTCTTTCCCAAATTGCCGTTGAACCCTTTTCCTCCTTTCTCTCTACCACACGGCTCTTCTGAGCACAAATTCGGCACATTTATCCTCAGCAAGTCCAATTCCAGCCGCCTATGCTACCAAACCCAGCAGGTCAACAACCCTCTTCAAACATGCAAAAAGTTTGGATATGACAACAGATTATATGAGCCTAGGCTGTAATAAAAATATGGTAGTAGTAATATCATACATGCATGTGTAGAGAGAACAATCTAGTAGTTTCTGACTTCTGTCAGAGGGGCACAAAGTCTCCATACATGAAGGGATACGGGGTAGTGACAGTCGTCAGAAGGACAGTTTCTGGATAATTTACAGCTAAAATTTGGTTAAAAAAAAATTGTATGGTTCAAATTTCATCTTGTATTTCGATTTTAATAATATATGTGGGACCTACAAAATTTTGTTCTAAAGTTACGTCGTGTGCAAATAAAGTTACACCATGTATAAATAAAATTACGTCGTGTGCAAAATGCACATAATTGCCGGGACTGGTTGCACCTGGTCCATACATGAAGACATAAAAAATTGTTCTCCATCGATGAATACTATGATTATGGGTCTTTCTTGGGAAAGCAATGAATCAGGACTCAATGTGTAGTAACTATCCTAGCTGGTTGTGACGAATAATATTTGAACTTGATCAAGTAGAGTCCGATATTAAATTTCATAGTTTGGGGCTTTCCTGATGAATAATCAGATATCCGTTATTGTTAATAATCTGACATTTTAAAATGAAAAAAAATCAGTGCTATGAATTCATGCAGAGTCGAGACCTTCTAAACCTAATTAGAAAACATATTTTTTTTCAACAAACGTCAACATTGGTTATATATTTTAGCACTTGAAAGTACAAGAGTTAATTACAAAAAGGGCCTCAGCCCTCCTATCATTTCCTCCTACAGCTACTTCTGTTAGCTAAACTAGAAAGTAATTTTTTCCATTCTATGTCATTAACTAGTTTTGTTGCAAAAATATGTTAGCGTATGACTTCCTACATTAGCTGATCTAGGTACAAAAAGGAGCGTGCAAAGCTCAAAACCCTTTGTAAGGTCGTCAACATATGAGCAATTTATCATTAGCCAATGCCCATAGTCGCCTATTTTGGGTACTAGCAAAAGGCACGTGCAGTCCACGTATATAATTTAGAAACTGATTTTAAGAACCAAATTAACAATTTTTTGGTAATTAAGGAAGTGTTCTTGTAGGGCACAAGTAATTGCCATAGGACAGATATTATTTGATTTGGATACAACCAATTTGATTGAATCTAAACCAACGTTCATGTTGCTTTTGTATCATCCTCTTTTTCTTTTCTTGTAAGGAAAATAGTACAAAGCATCCCTTATATTTCATAAAAAGAATTTTAACATCTTTCATATTTAAAATGCTAATTGTATACTGCTCACAAAATCAAATGACCAAATCTCCAATTTTGATCATCTTTTAAAGAGGGGCAAAACAAAAGGCAAGAAAAAGCAAGAGACTAAAGCTGAAACTTATGAAATTTCATTGTCATTTCGTAGGTCTTTTTCCCCTGAGCCCTTCCCCCTCCACCCTTTTCCTTAATCTTTCTCCTTCGTCTTTTCTCCCAACATTTCTCCTTGCCGTTTCCTTTTTTGATCACTTAAATTAGCATATCCGCATTTCTTAATCTTAAATTTACTTGAACTTGTTTCTCGTTTTCTTGCATAGAAACTATTTTGGAAAATGTCCTTTCCCTTTTAAATTATATAAAGACTACAAATATTGTAATTTTAAATAAATTATTTATACATCTTTGTAACAGAGACGTAATATTCAATTATTATTCATGTGAATTTCATATACAATAAGTGTGTCTCTATTATGAAATTTATAAATAATTTACATAAAGTTACATTCCGTTCAAAAAATATTACGCCATTCAAAATAATTGTACGTTCGGAACAACCGTCCGTCCGTGCCCTTGACTCGCTTGATAGTGTCGTGCACCATCCGCTTACCATGCGTAGGGCTGTCAACGGGCCGGGTTCGGGTCGGAATTCATTATTCCGGATCCGAATTACTATACCGGACCCGGATCCGACCCATTTATCCGACGGGTCTTTCATTATATGTTCCGGATCCGGATCGGGTCTACCCAAACAAATTTAGCAAAATTTATAATTTCTAATGAAAAAAATATATTTGTAAACTAATTTCTAACTAATACAAAGAAAAAATCAAATAAGAAAAGAAATCAAATTAACTTTATTCAAATACATCACCCTAATCAAATTATATTGATAAATATATATTTTTTAAATTATTAATTCATTTGTATCCGGATCCGGGTCTAATACGGGCCGGAATACTATATTCCGTATCCGACCCGTTTTTTGTTTGACAAGACGGATCCGGATCCGAAAAACGGAATTAAATCCCTACCCATACCCGCAATAATTTCACGGATCCGGGTCTAGACCCGACCCGTTGACAGGCCTAACCATGCGAACGGATCCTTGTATATAACTTCAGCATTATTTATGGTGGCAGATAAATGCTTCTTTTGGCGGTTGGACGGGGACTGATGGAGCATGACGGAGGGAGGAATCTGTGTAGGAAAATCAATCCCTACCACCGCCCTTTTGGAAAATGTCTGTTATCTTGATTTATATGTTTATCCTGGCATATGACACAAAATCCTATCTCAATCTATTCATTTATCTAGTCGAATTTCTTTCTTTTCTTTTCTTTTCGTATGGCATGATGCACTTTATCGGAAACATACCCAAGTTTGGCACTTAGATGTTTGGCCAAGAGCATGAAATTTTTGTGACCAGTAAACAGGGGCGGAGGGAAGGGGGGGCCAGGGGGCAACCGCCCCCCTCCAATTGTTAAAAAAAAAAATTTCTAAGTAAAAAAATTTTTATTACATTGTTTTGCCCCCCAAATATTGATAAAAAATTTCACTTTGCCCCCCCTCCAATTGTTATAAAAAAAATTTCTAAGTAAAAAAATTTTTATTATATTGTTTTGCCCCTCCCAAAATATTGATAAAAATTTTCACTTTGCCCCCCCTCTCAAGGACCCAAACAATAATATTTGAAAGTTATTTGGACTTGATCCAAATAATAGAGACTCGCCCCCTAAATGCAATTCCTAGCTCCGCCACTGCCGGTAAACTTCTAAAACGTGTCATGGTTATAACTTCTCACGGGAGATTTTTTGTGTTTCTTGCTAATTCTTCAAGCTATGTTTCGCCTCTTCTAAACAATGACAAATATAACCAACAAAAACTTCTACCCATGCATGGAAAAACCTCACAACTGAGCGAATTAGACAAATCAAGGTAAAGCTCGTAGAGATGATGCATGATGCTATGTACTGAAGGTTTGAGAATATAAGTAGAACCTTTTTTACTTTCTCTTTTTTTTTTTTTTGGGGATTATATTAGGGGATAGTAATAGTGTACAAGTAAAAACAAGATGTTGAACTTGAATTCATGTCAACACGAATTGACACCAGAAAAACCTTTGACAGTGGCACCGCAATAGTTTATATTAGCGTTTGACAGTAGGAAATGGTAACTTCTACCTGGCAAAGCAATCAAAGTTACTCCAATCGGTAGATATGCATGCTTGTTTGTACATGAACCTACGCACGTTAACCATGCTCTACAGTCTACATTAACATCAGTTCTTGTCAAAATACACAAACACCTAGATTTAATACCTTATTTCCAAGGAAAAAAAAGAGGAAAAGAGCAAAAGAAAGAAAGAGAACCAACGGCCTTTGGACGGTTGGCCACCACCAAAGACTCTAAGTCTTAGTAGGGTGGGAGGTAAAAAATTCAAATCTTGCCTCCCATTAATGTGCCACTATTTGTGACTTCTTCTAAATCCATACGGCTGCGTGATGTACCCGTCTGATCCGATGGTGGTTCAGTTCTGTTGGACTTCTCCCCCCAGTATAAGTTAGAGTAGGAATAGGACTAAGAATAGATTAGGTTAGTTATTACCGTCTGATAAAAAAAAAAAAGTAAATTAGATTAGGCTAACCGTTGCCGTCTGATTTAAAAAAAGAAAAAGAAAAAGAAAGAAAGAGACTAATTGGGGCACATATGCATGCAAATACAGATATCCAAAAAGAATCCCACATGATGACAAAGCTTTGAATCAAATAATATATCCTTGAATGGAAAATACTTAAGTAACCCACTTAGGCACTTATAACACACATGCCAACTTTTCTATCCCAGTACCTTTCATCAAGTTGGGTCCAAGAAAGTTCGCTCCTAACTTGGCCAGAAAAGGGTTGCTTATCAAATCACAAAATACCTCCTTCAAAAAAAAAGAAAAAGAAAAATGCATGCTTAACTAAGGAATCCCATAAGTTTTCCTAAAAAATTACTTTAAGGATATCTCTAGTGTACATTTCACCCAATGCCATTCATATTTTATAAATGTTTTCATAATAAACCATATGATTAAATTACGTTTAATGTCCGACTAAATACGAGATTTCCATTTACGTAAGATTCATCATGTTACCTAATTTTTATCCATCCATGCAACTTGATTGTTCTTTTCTTGAGCTCAAGAAATGAGTTCAGAGAGCGACGGCAATCGGTTGAGTGTATTGAACATCTCAAGGGACGTTGGTGAATGGTGATATTAAACGCCTTAAGAAAGTAGCTAGTTTAGTGTTTTTAACAAGTCCATAGATGCATGCATGCCATATTAGATTTTTATGCCAAATCGGTCGGATTAGTTTATAATTGTATAGCATATGATTCCTACAGCTTTCAACTGGCCGAAAGAAAGAGATAAAAGTGCCATCATCCTTGAAGGCTTGGACTAAAGCTTAAAGCAACTCAATACGTGGGGAGGGCATAAGAGCCTAGCAGCTGTTGAACGACATGGACATGAATGATATCTTTTGCCGCCCTCAAGAAAAGATATTCTCATTCTAATTGTTTGAGTCACGTTTCAACTCGGAAGCTCCTTGTATTTTTTATCCAGAAGAGAGAGACGACTTCTTTTTTGGTGAAAAATCAAAACAGGGTTTCTTTCTATCAACAAGAAGAGTATTTCAATTTCAATATAAATACAAGAAAGAGACGTGTTTTATCTAATAACGAAGGTTTTGAACCAAGAATTCCACGTGAATGGAATAGGCATATCTAAAGCAGAATGTGATATCAAAGCTCTTCAAGTTGTCAATATCATTATTATTTCTTTCAATTTCATATTTGGCTCATTTGTTTGTTTACACTTTTTTTTTTTTTTCAGCAACGATACATTTGTATAACCTACTCTATCCTAATATAGGGGGGAGAGGAAGCTAAGGAGGCTGTGGTAGGGGGCTAGTAGGTATACAGACTCAACTAGACCAAGGGAGTGCTCTGACACAATCCTTAGATTTTTTTCACTGAAGGTGAAATTTGAACCATCACCTATAGTCCAAGAGGGACTTAAGCTCCTCCCTAGTGGCCACTGACCATGCACAGATGACTCAATTTCAGTTTCTTGAGGTACGAATGTAAATAATCAGCACAGCCAAAAATTCGAACCGTAAACTTGGAGGCCGCTGCAGAACAAGACCCACCACAAAAGCCCAACCAAATTAAAGAAAACTTCGACTTAGGGCACCTCGAGTTCTTGAAATTAGGTTTCTGTTCATGTATATTATAGGATGCCGAAAATGTCTTAATTCGAAAATTAATTCTACCCATCGCGGGACGTAAAATCTCACCTCCATTTGCAAACATGTTTTTGTGATAGTTCGAAAATTAAAATGTCATAACTTGAATACATATCAAAATGATTTAACATGTTTTTGTGATTTTGTACTTTTTTGGATAGTACTTGCTTCTATGAAATGTTGAGGAAAAAGTTAAAGATGTGTTGATTGCAACTCGGTTTCTTGTTAAAGATGTGTTGAATTTTTCTTGTTATTTGTTATGTATTAAAAAATAATTGCTTGTATAAATAATTGATGGATCGGTTTTCAAAAGGTTTTACCATCGGAGTACAGCTCCATAAGACACGAAAGGCCCATTCGTAACTAAGTGGCTTCGATACAGTGGCCCGTCCGTTATCATCTATCCAATGATTATTTTTCTGGCCCATCAATGGCCAGTTAAAATGATAATCTTCAGCAGCCACGGTTCTTCCCCTCCAATTTTCTTGAACCGAGAAAGATTTTGAGCAGAGTTGATGGAGATATCTCTTGTATCTGGAAATGGGATTACACCTATCCCCAATAACCAGTCTCCATTAACGTGTTCTTGTTTCCCATTTTTACCATTTCCCTTTTCTGCAACTGCAGTTAGACCCTTCAAGAACTCCAAATTCACTGTATTTGCCACAACAACTGTTGAGCCCAATGAAACCCGAAATTGGCAGAGAAATGTCCCTCCAAAATCTTCAAAGATTGTTTCTTTACGCTATAAAACGAGACAATCTGCAATTCTTGATATTCAGGAATCCTCTGACTTGGACTCTGCTCTGTCAAGGTCCCTTTTCTCTTTCTTGTTTTAATAATCTTCGTGTGGTCTGATTACCTATTAATCTATACGTATTACTCAACATTGAGCAGTTTTAGTTTATTGGGACTGTGGAAATCAGCTTGTTAATCTGTTGAAAAAAGAAATGAAGTTTATCTAACTGTTGAGTTCGTATCATTAAAATCATGGAATTCTTTGCTTGCTTACTCTGGTATTATGCTTTTGTAGCGCATATTTAGAATGTTCTGAATTGGTATTATTACTAAAGGGTTCTAAAAAAGATTGGTAATTAGCAAGTTTAAGTGAGCGATGGTATCAGCTGGTTTGTAGGTCTGGAGGTAAGTTGAAGGCTCAAGATTTGAATGTTATTTTGCGCCATTTTGGGAAGCTGAACCGATGGAAGGAACTTTCCCAGGTTCGTTTTGATTTTTCTAGTTGTACAATTTTTGATAATCGGTTACCGCTATATGCTAACTGTGATTTTTGATAGTTTTTACACCTGTCACTCGTGACTAAATTATCGTCTATACTTCCCTTCAAATGATGTTAATTGTGACCTGAATTTCTTTGAATATACTGCATTCTATTAATTCTAATCGCCCTTTTTGTGCTGAACAGCAGTTGTAAACTTTGTACGAACTCTTCCAGTTTCTTCTATCATATGGTTCTCAAATATAATATATAAGTTAAATCATCCTGTAACTCTCTCCTGGAACAGAGTTCTCCAGATTGTTATGAGCATGTTGATTGTTACATTACTTTGGGGTTTTCACATAAATTCTTTAACTTGTGAATGTCTATTACCTGTAATTATATAGTGGAGATTACACTACATATCCCAGAAGCTTTACAGCAAGGAATATTACTGTTAGTTTCCAGCAGTGCATTTAAGTAATAAGCTTTTGTATAACGACAAGTTTTTTAGTTATTTTTTAAGCACCCAAGTCTCATGTACTAAGCATTGTACCTATAATTCACTAGTTCAGTTCCTCTTTGTTGCATACATCTATTGAGCATTGTAATTGCTGCATATGTATGTTTCTATACTTCTTTTTTGGTTTAAGCAAGGTTTCAATTTCTCTTGCTATTTCTATGCCTTAAATCTCAGTGTCAATTCGTGCATCGGTACTTTTAGCAGGGGAAAAGCTTTTCTGCTTGGTTGTCCTTACCGTCGACCTCTGGACACGTTTATTTTAGTCCCTTTTGTTTGCTTGAAAATAATGATTATGAGATTACATTTTAAATGGTTACAGCTTTTTGCCTGGATGCAACAAAATGAGAAGACGAACATTGCGTCTTACAGCGGTTATATAAAATTCACGGGGAAAAGCCTTGATCCTATGAAGGCATTAGACATCTACAACAGCATTAAAGATGAGTTGACAAGGAACAATGTATCAGTTTGTAACTCTGTTCTTGATTGTCTCGTTAAAAATGGCAAGTTTGAGAGGTGCCTCAACATGTTTCATCAAATGAAGCAAGCAGGCCTAAAACCAGACATTGTAACTTATTCTACGGTAATCTATTTCTTCACCCACTATTACTAGAGTTGTTTGAGGTAAAAAGGTGGTTGTATCAGAAATTTGGCCATACAAAAAAAAATGTGATCAACATCTAAACTCTTGATTGCTATTTTACTTGAATTTGAACCAATGTAGTTTTTAAGATTGATGACTTCTGTTAATAAAACCTAATGCTTTGCAGAAGTTCGTGATTTTTTCCTTTTTCCATTGTTAGCTACTTGTAGGCTGTGCAAAAGTCAAAGACGGTTATTCTAAGGCGACAGAACTGGTTCGAGAGCTGAAATACCATGGGCTGCAGATGGACAGTGTAATTTATGGTACACTTTTATCTGTATGTGCTTCCAATAATCAATGTCAAGAAGCAGAGCGATATTTTATGGAGATGAAGAGTGAAGGTTATTCTCCTAATGTCTTCCACTACAGCTCATTGATCAATGCCTACTCGGTTGATGGAAACTATACAAAGGCGGATGAGTTAATTCAAGAGATGAAATCAGGAGGGTTAGTGTTGAATAAGGTTAGGTGTTTTTTTGTATCCCCCTCTTACTCTGACTAATGAATGCAGCCATAAGTATACAAGTTTTTTTTAATACTTCCTTCTGCTTTTGGTCACTGCTAATTCTGTAGAACTTACTTTGCAATTGAATTGCGAAGTTGTTCTTAAAATTTTTGTTACCTGTTATAAGGAGGAGAAGCTATAATGAGAAAACAAAGGGGGGAAAGGAGAAAAGGAAAGGAAAATGTCAAAGAAATTCGAAGAAGCAAAACCGCCTTTAGCTACAGTGGTGTTTTATCGTTGTAGCTCAACAGATATAAGTTTAATTTGGTTAGCCTTTTGATTTTGAGGTTTCATGGGTTACTATGAGGTCCATATGTAAGTTCAGTGTACCTTAGTGCAGTTAGGATCTAGACACAAGATGCATCAGATGGTAATATAGATTTCAACAGGCTCCGAGAATAATGGGCCAGCTTTTCTTAAACTGAGTTGACAATTCATGTGTGAACATATTCGTTTCAGAACCATGAGTTGAAGAGGTGGATTCATTGCTCGAATAGTAATGAATCTTTCTTTTTTGACTGCTTTGAAATTCAATAACATGGGGCGATATGTTTACATTTGTATGAGTTGGGAATAAAGACAATAGGCTAATGATTGAGTTTTTTTTTACAGGATAAACTAGTCGGTCTGATCAGCATGTTATTTGAGAACAAATAAAGTGGCTTAAGTATGTACTGGTTTTGATATTAGAAGCTCCGGCAAGAAAAATATGTCTTTTGGACTATCTTGCTGATTATAAGTTTTGTCTTCAAGAAATTTGTTACCAAAGATATAGTACTTTGGAAATTGGCGACTCCCTGAATCTTATGGTACAGTTTCTTAAACAGAGTGAAGTTAACAATGATTCTACTAAATACTATTATCATGGTGAAGTTGTTGTCAGAATCTGTTCTTGTCATGTTCAGAAATAATAGAATTGAGCATTGGCAAACACTGTCTTTCCCTTTTCTAAACAGTCCTATTATAGATTTTTATGTTTTCATGCAATTCATAAAGTTTTCAAATGAGTCTTCTTTCTCTCTCTCTCTCTCTGAGGTGTTAAAACTTATGCCATGATACAGTATATGTTCTTGGTTACCTATTGTTCGAACCACATCTTTTCATTAAGTATACTGAATATCTTATCTTTGACATTTATGATTTCATAGTTTTATGGAACAGGTATATCTTTTCAATTATGTTCTCAAACGCTACATTCTTACAGGTTATTTTGACAACTTTGCTAAAAGTGTATGTTAGAGGAGGTTTGTTTGAGAAATCAAGAGAGCTGATAAACAAATTGGATAAACTAGGCTACGCAGAGGATGAGGTATACATACTTCTTTGCAATTGATATATTTTATGTATCTCCAAAGTTGTTAAAAGATTTTAATGCAATTGTTGCAGTTAGTACATGAATCCTTTTAGTTCTTGCTATGGGAAGGTAAGGAGGGGAGAGGGAAGGGAGAATGCATTTTTTTTTCCTTGTCTCAAGATGCTCATTTGCTCATCATTATGGCATTGGTATGATGCTCTAATGCCACACACACACACAGAGTAGTGGATATTTTTGAGCTCTTACAATTTCATGCAAACTACAATTGGTTGTTTCATGCTTGCTCAATTGCTGACCAGTTTTGTTTTACCTTAATGTTTTTTGAAGATTATTTATTTATTTTTGACATGACTCTTAAGGATCTTATTGACTTGCCTAGTCCTTATCTGAAACTAATAAATGATCCCCTAGTTGGCCAATTTTTGATAATGCTTCTCTATTCTACCTCCATCATCCTCTATATATCGCTTTCATCATCTGCTGAAACTGGTGTAATTTATGATGGTTCAGTTTTAAAAGCTTCCCTTTAGAATGTTTATAAAATTCTGTTTTACTGCAGATGCCGTACTGTATACTTATGGATGGTTTAGTAAAGGCTGGAAAAGTCACTGAAGCAAAAACACTTTTTGATGAAATGAAGAATAAAAATGTGAAAACTGGTATGTCTAGTTGCCACAATGTCCTCCTTGCAGCAATCTTTTAGTAGCCATCATCTAATTTACATTCAGTGTAAACTTTCATCCTGTTGTATCATGTGAATTTATTCAAAACTGGTTCATGAAACAAGTTGGAAGAAAGATTACCTAGGGGAAAACATAAAAGCATGAGAAAAATGTGCTTCATTGTTTTGTGATTTAGGAATGCCTGCTTGACCTAAAAGTAACTTAAGCGGTTTATTGTATGTATCTGCAGATGGCTATGCCTATAGTATTATGATATCAGGATTCTGCCGTGGTGGGCTCCTTCAGGATGCAAAGCAATTGGCTTCTAGCTATGAAGCAAAATATGATAGATATGATATAGTTATTTTAAATACAATGCTTTGTGCTTACTGTCGAGCGGGAGAGATGGACAATGTGATGAAAATGCTGAAGAAAGTGGATGAGTCAGCAATTAGTCCTGATTGGAATACCTTTCATATTTTAATAAGGTATTTTTGCAAAGAAAAGCTGTATATACTTGCTTACCATACCCTGGACGACATGCACAAGAAAGGCCATCAACCAGAGGAGGTAAACTAGAATCTGGCACTGAGGTTCATGACAGATGATTATGATGATAATAGTATCTGTGGTAATGTTATAATATGTCACTTTGTCAACAGTCCCTAGTAACACATGCTATCATTCTTGACTATGCCTAAGGAACTTCAGTATGGCTCTGCCCAGAAAAAAAGATCTCCTTCGGCCAACAGTGCTAACATGTGATTTGTGACCCACTTGCAAAGCTTTTTAGTTGTTTATCCTATTGATTGCTAACCAACTGCTGTTTGAATTCACCGGTACTATTTCTTTACTGGAGCAGCATTTCGAATGCCTCCTGTTGCTTGGGATGATGAAAAAATTGCACACATCACTGGATATACATTTTCAGTTTGCATAGAATGTGTTGACCCAATATTATAAGATGCACACTACCTCAGATTCATGCCATGACAGAAGCAAAGCCTGCACTATGTGTACCAAAAAAGGTGTTCTCATTTTTAAATCATCATCTAACAAATTAACTTAGATGGTTGGAATTTTTATTCGTATTTCAATGGTGTTGGCCAAATTTTTCTTCAACTGAAAGACAATAAATATTTTATTTGTCTTTTCTCATTTATCTTCATCTGCTAAAAGATTTTATGGCTTTTATGCTACTAACGCTGTTATACCACTGAGTTTGGAGGCAGATATCCCACATTTTACATCTTTGTGCTTCTTGGGAAAAAGCTGCGTCTCATTATGGTCCCGGAGTTCATTTGGTTTTACAATTGTGGCTTCCTGATTCTTTATATCTATTCTTTTGAAAAATTAGATTGTGCTGCAATTTGGGGCTTTGAACATGTGTAACTTTGTAATATTCTTTGGAACGTGCTGCAACTGAATTATCTTAGATTTTGATAATTTGCTGCAGATTGAGACTCAACATTTATCTGCTTACTGGTTCTTGTGGGTTTTCGTGTTGCAGGAACTATGTTCTTCTTTAATTCATTATCTTGGTAAAACTGGTGCACATGCTGAAGCATTTTCTGTATATAATATCTTGAAATATAGCAAGAGAACCATGTGCAATGCTCTTCATGAGAAAATTTTGCACATTTTAGTTGCCGGACGACTTCTCAAAGATGCATACATAATAATCAAGGTATGCAATGACTTTTAAGTCAATCTTTATATGAATTTTTCTCATAAAAACGTGCTAAGCACTCTCAACTGTGCAGGACAATGCAGGCTCCATTTCTCAATCTGCCACAAAGAAATTTGCAGTTTCCTTCATGAAATCAGGCAATATAAACTTGGTAAATGATGTAATAAAGGCCATTCACAGTTCTGGGTACAAGATTGATCAGGTAGCGAAGTGATATTTAATTTGAATAAATCCTTTAAGAAAAATTTATTTGTCACTCTTGAGGTTAGTTGCATCAATCTGAGTTGTCTCCAAATATTTTAACTGTTTCCTAGGCTATTTGGTGCTATGCTACTTGAGACATGACCCATCAATTATCATATTTGAGCGTGATCTATTACCGACAGCAATGGTTGAAGTTTTAAAGAAGTGGTCTAGAGCAGATCATTGACTTTTTAAGTCTTGAAATCAGATGCAAATTAAGACCTTTCAATCTATGCAGAAAATGTTTTCCAGGGAATAAGTGCTGTACATATTGTGGTCCCTTCTTAGATGCTGGCAACCTTCCCCTTTCATTGAAATTTCCAGTGGCTAATCAGGCATTTAGGTTGATGTTGAGTAAAATCCTAGTGCTCAACGAACGTCCTAATTACGTCCATTTTAGGAACAGATTTTGTAAACTTGCATTGAAGCTCAAAGAAGATGGGAGAGCACTTTCCCTGCTTATTGCAATGATGGTCGGAGTGGATGCTATTTGGACTACACTCATACTTGTCCACATTCTGCAGACAAAGACACTGGGACATGACTAATGCTTCGTAGCTCCTAGGTTGTCTAATCTGTGGTTTAGGAAAAGTTTGATCTCCTCTTATATATCACATGCAAAATTGATTTTCTTATTGTCCTTCTGCGCTGATTGTGTTCTATATAAATGTGCCAAGAGCAGCTTTATCTGTGGTAATAAATTTTACTTGCTTAGTTATTACTTGCTTATATAAATGTGCCAAGAGCAGCTCATGGGAAGAGTCAAAGCTGCTTCCTTACTTTATTGTGGAGTCAGAGTGGCTGATATGTGAACTGTGTATGCCATTCATTTAGACATATTTAATGCATCTAAGGTCTGATTAAGTAGACAAACAACTGGCAAAAGATTTCTATGCTTATATGCTTTCTATGCTTCTCAACTTTTGTGACTGTCAATCTGGAAAGATTTATCCGGCTAAAGTGTCTAGCTTAGTCTTCAGCTTGCAGATCCTGGAATTAATCTGTTTGTCATGTTATTTGTCTTAGAAATTATTTCATATGGCTATATCACGGTATGTTGAGGACTCTGAGAAGAAAGACTTGCTGCTTCAGTTGCTAAAGTGGATGCCAGGTCAAGGCTATTCTGTTGATTCCTCTACAAGAAACTTAATCCTCAAGAAGTCTCACTTGTATGGATGCCAAATTGTTGCTGAATTATTATCCAAGCAGCAGGTAGTGTCAATAACAAAATCTCGTCGGACAAGGACTAAATGAGGCAGTACAGGTATTTTATGGTTCCTTCCTGCTCTCTGGGTAATTATTTCTTTGGCAATTTTGAAGTTGGTTTCCAAGTTTATTTGGATCCATTCTTTCTGTCTCTGGTTAATTCAAATTGTTCCTGCAAATTCCACTTAATTTCGATGAAGTCGCATCAAATGCATTCTTTCTAAGAACTTGTATAGAGTGTATTTTCTAAAAATAAAATTTTTATAATAAAAAGTATTTAAGTGAAAATGTCTGAAATCTGAATCCACCTTCCCACCCCTCACAAATAACCCTCAAAGCTTCCTCTGTCATATGGACCAATTCCTCCCTCCCATTCCCCAGTAATAATCAATGTCTATTGCACTTCCAAAATTTAACACCAATATCTCTGAGCCTAAATTCCTCCAACCAACTTAATAATCACACATACTCAAAATTATTGTCATAGAAAATCAATCATAAGAAGGTTGAAAAAAGGCTAAAAATTGGAACTTTAATTCACAAAAAAAAGCCTTGGGCATTCCATAGTAGTGAAATGCTGATAGCAGCGCCTGCATGTGTATTGTCGTGGAAACAATCAGGAAATAAAAGAGAAGAATAGTCGTGTTATTCATCAACTTTTACAGGTGAAGTTCATTTATGTAGCTGTGTCCCTATGCTCATTTATTTGAGAATAAATTGATCTTTTACCATCGAGCTTAAAGTTGACTTTTACATCATCGCTTAACACATTCCAAATTTTGGTAAGTCAAATTAAGCCCCCATTATTATTTTTTTAATTCCAATAAAACCCACAACATTCTTGTAAATAACCTGAATGGTGTAGGAGGAGAAAAGGTGCCAAAAATTCTGAAGAATCCTAAGGGGATTTAGAAAATTTAGTGATAGCAGCAATAGTTTAGCTAATTACTGTAGAAGCTCTGGCCTTCATTCTCATGTGTTGCATTAAGTTTGCCAGGTTCTACGATAACCTGCAGAACCTGGTACACTTTCTCTTGCTAAGCCTATAATTGATTTACATTCTGTGCACTAAATTGTCCAGCAGATTAGATTATGACTTCTAGGAAGATATGTCGGAAACCTCTCTCTACATGCTCCATCTTATCTATCCAGGTCTGTTCATAGATGTCACATGGCCACGGGTTTCCATCCAACCATACCAATTTTTGTCATGGGTGTAATTTCAACATGCATTAGTTGTCGTTTATGAACTAATTGATTTACACCCGAATTTTCAGTGATCAGCGATGATTGGGATCTCCACAGGATACAAATGAATTCTGTCCGACCATGCATTTCTTACATTTGGGTCAGGGTGAGAGATGCATTCCCAAACTGCACTGTTACATTTAAAGCCACTGCCAAAAGAGATTTGCCAGATTCTGTCCCCCTTTTTTACCCTCCCTTTGCTCTCCAAATAGCATAACTCGTACCAGACAGAAGAAGATGATGTGTTACCAAATCTATACAAAGTCATTCTGGAGGCTTCTCCATCTTCCTTGTTCAGCCCAAGATTTTCCTCAATGGCATCAATTACTGCCCTTCCTCCAGCATGTATGCAAAAATGGTCAAAAGCCTTCTTGAAATTGGGCAGATGGATTTCGTTCTGGGTACTAACTGTCCAGATCTTCTTGCGGATAACTGACCATCCGTACAGAAGTTGTTCCGAGTAAGGCAAGACAGCTGGTGCCAAGTCTGTTATGTTTGTCTTTAGCGCATTTCCGGCCACATGTAGAAGTGATCTCGAAATGGACACCCCAAGATGACCAGATTTGTCATTCTCTTGGTAAACTGACATATATGATTGATCATTAGAACCCATGTGTGTTCGATAGAGATGTTTGAGTTTGTATCTAGCTGTCTGTCTGTCTCGCTTCTTGTTGGACAACAAAATGGCTACACCTCCCATCCGAAACAAGGCATTGGCTAAAAGCATGGACTTGACATTTCCTCTATAACCATTTGGAGTTACGGCTTCAATGCTTAGAACCAAAGCCAATGAATTGCTATGGACTCTTAGGAGGTCTTTTGCTAAACTTACAGCCAAGAGTCCGGCACTGCAACCCATTCCACTAAGGTTGGCACTCTTAACATTGCTTCTGAAACCAAATCTATTTATGATCATAGCTGGGATGGATGGTATGGGGCAGAATATACTGCAGTTGGATACAATTATGTCAATGCTTTTTGGATTAACCTTGTGTTTGGAGAGAAGGTCTTCTACGACGGTGAAGAGAACAGTTTCTATTTCTTCTCGACATCGTATCAAAGAAGAATCAGGAGGCATCTGATGTACAGATAAAGGAGCACAGGCCTCATTCCCGACACCTGATCTTTCAGCTACTTTTGTGTGAAAATCAATTGCCTCCCTCTCATGAACCTGACATCTTTCAGAGTGTTCAATGAAATGGGATGTTGGGACACGCAGGTTATCAGGTGGTAGATAGCAAGAGAAATCAATAAGGTAAATGCATTTTGATCTAATGTAGAAAAGATAAACAACCAAGAGAAGAATAGTGGTTACTAGGAGATGAAAGTAGACGTGGGAAACTGCAGCAGCTAGGAAGCTTGAAGAGTCTGTTAGAAAAAACTCCTGTTGTAAGGCTGTCATCTTTATGTTTTAGTTATTCTATGTGTTGTGTTATGTTATCTGGCTTAAATACAGTAGGGATTGCAGAAGAAAGATTTTTAGGGATTTGGTTTGTCAGACACTCAACAAACTATGGAGCGATGATAGTAGTAAAGCAAAAACATGGCTATCTTCTGTGTCTGTCATGCCAAATGCATTGCCGTGGATTGAAAGGCCTGGCAACCGCATGCGTGGTAAGAAGTTAGCCAACGACTAGTTGCAGAATCCTGTTATACTAAAAGAGACAAGTTCATAATCAAACTCTTTCCCTTCACCTGAAGTACCCAGTTAGATGCACCTTCCTCACTCCTGACGTGTTGGAATAAAAAAGGTAGATAAAGTTCCTTGTTACTCTCTTCCACTGTTTATCACTAAATCCAGACACAACTTATTGCCTTTTGCTTACGAAAACTCGACTTTCTTTTCTCATTTTGTTTTCGTATTGATAAGCAATTTCATGTTCAATCTTGTAATCCACTGAGTTTTGGCACAGTGGTTACCAAAAAGGGACTAAGGTTCCTCTTTGGGTTGTAGGTCGGAGGTGTCAGAGTATCCTTTTGATCTAGCAAGTTCTTACACACAGTGGTCTAATGTTGCTACTAGTCTCTTATACACGGTCTTTTTAGACTCCATCGTTGCCGTAAAAAAAAAAAAGGACTACGGTCAGGCTTTTGGATTACAAGAATGATTTCTGAATGAACTAAACCTAATACAGATTCCATGTTCCTAACGTCGTATACTAGGCAGTAGCCAACCAGTTCAAATTGGTTTAGGAATTCGGTCCTCATTAGCTTTTGAAAAAATGGCAAATGACAGATGCATGAGTTCGACTCGACATTTGATCAACGTGTAAGCGTCAAGTTGCCAGCAGAAGAAAATGTAAAGGACCAAACGGGAGATTCGGCCAGTTTACCTCCATAAATCTGAGAAAACATCTGCTTCAGCTTGATTCGATTGAAGCTCAATTGAAGCACCAAAACTTTTTTTGATTCGATTCTAAGTCGCATAACTTAGTTGCTACCATGACAATCACTGGTATAGAGACTTACTGCACTTGTGTTCTATGAAGCTTAGATTGCAAAATATTGATTCAAAGACTTCTCTCTTCTTTAGACAAATTATTATGCTTTTTATCTATTTGTATTAAGTTGATTTTAAACTCCATTATAGATTAGATTTAGAAGGCTATTTTCATATTTTGGTGAATCATCGAGTTTGTGATCCAAACACCAAAAACTCCAAACCGACTGCAGAATCATGATTTTGAAAATGTGAGCCTGGATATCCAAATTAAAAATGAAAATAAGGATCCGAATGTAAATAATTATACTCTGGTTTACTTTAATCACTTCTCTCATTACTGATCAAGCATCTTTACACGCTCCTGCAGTTCACTCTCATTAGTCATTAGTGAAGGATGAGCGCCCGCTACCCGACAACCATAACCCCGACCCAAACCCGAATAGGCTGGGTAGGCATAGGCGTGATGGGCTCCGCCATGGCCTCCCGCCTCCTCTCTGCCGGCTACTCCGTCACCGTCTATGACCGAACCCCGTCAAAGGCCGCCCCTCTCCAATCCAAAGGGGCCCATCTGGCTCCCTCCGTCGCCGACCTCGCCCGTGCAAGTGATGTCGTCTTCACGATGCTGGGACACCCATCAGATGTTCGACAAATTGTGCTAGAGAACCTTGTCCCTTCTCTCAATCCCAACGGAGTCATTATTGATCACACTAGCAGCCACCCCACCCTGGCTAAGCAGATTTATGATTCTGCCCTTGAAAGACACTGCCACTCCGTTGACGCCCCAGTTTCCGGAGGCGACATCGGAGCGAGAGATGGCAAATTGGCGATATTAGCCGGGGGAGATGAGGATGTTGTGAAGTGGTTAAAACCACTGTTTGATGAAATGGGGAGGGTGACTTATGTTGGCGGCCCTGGGAAG
This sequence comes from Coffea eugenioides, assembly GCF_003713205.1. Lineage (NCBI taxonomy): Eukaryota > Viridiplantae > Streptophyta > Magnoliopsida > Gentianales > Rubiaceae > Coffea > Coffea eugenioides. The sequence continues at coordinate 23,786,830 of NC_040036.1, forward strand.
GGACAGCATTGTAAAATAGCGAATCAGATAACCGCTGGGGCGAATTTACTTGGGCTGAGTGAAGGGCTGGTTTTCGCGGATAAAGCCGGTTTGGACAAATTGAAGTTTGTGGAGGCTGTGAGAGGCGGTGCAGCTGGATCAATGGTGATGGAGTTGTTCGGGGACAGGATGATCAAGAAGGACTTCAAGCCTGGTGGGGTCGCGGAATATATGGTGAAGGACTTGGGAATGGGAGTGGATGTTGGGGAAGAGGAAGGGGATGAAGTGGTGGTATTGCCTGGCGCTGCATTGACTAAACAATTGTTTGCTTCTATGGTGGCTAATGGGGGTGGGAAGCTGGGCACCCAGGGGCTAATATCTGTCATTGAGAAGATCAATGGCAGCTAAGATAACAAAGTGAAATCATAGCCTCAAGCAAATATCAAGTTGAGGTTCTGTTTGCCAGGATAGCACACTAGCGGAGCTTGTTTAAGTAATGTAATTTTAATCTAAACCTCTACAAGGGCTCACGTAGCTTTCGAGGCTGGACGTGTTGATGGCGTACAAACTGTAAAATAAAACTCGGAGAAGGGGAATATGTGATGGTTAAAATTAGCGATGTCTACGTGTTTGCTTTTCGGTTTATATCAGATTAAAGTCGAAGTAGTGAATTACAATTGGGTGGCAAGAGAAGTTCTCGAGGCTTTCATTCATATTCTTCAACTCAGAAATTGATCAAACCCAAAAGAACTACCAGTTAAAAGCGCAAAAGAAAAAAAAAATACCCACGGAATTACACTCCTCGATTATTTTGTAGTAGAATTATGGAAAAATGGAGTACTTCGACCCACAATTGAGGAAAAAAGAGATTGATTTTTATTGAGTTAGTTGAAGAAGGGTTGAATGTCAAATGTGTACATCCAATTACCAAAAAAAAAAAAAAAGAACCATCTCTTCAATTTGTTTTATATCTATATATATAACGAAAATTGGGACCCTGACGAGTATAAACCCGTTAAATAAAAAATCTTACACGACTTAAATTTAACATAATAGAACGACCATCTTCACTCTTCAAACTTCAATACCTTTCTTTCTGACTCCAATTTTTGTTGAATTTGATTAATTTCTTGTTTGAATATGAAATTGGTCAAAAAATTAATAGTTTAAATACTAAAAATCTTATACTAATAAGAATGAAATGTATCCATGACCCAAAGTTTAGGAATAAAAATTGGCCTTTTCCCCCATTTATTACTTTAGAAACCCCCTTACTTCACTCCTCAAGCTTCTCTTTATTTCGTCATTTGAGATCTGACTGTTTTTGCCCTATTTCTTTTTTTTTTCTTATCAGATAAAATTAATCTTTTTAGACGTGAACAAGTAGGTAAAAATATGATTAAAATCACATATGTCAAAAAACTTGATAATTAGATTTTGGAGAGAATAATTAAAGCAGATTATAGCAAATCAAATTAAGTGGCCTCCCAAAGTTCATTAGTCTTTAGATACTTGTATATCTTTTTGTAGCCTTTGAGGTAGAAGTCCTCAAAGGCTAGGAGTCCTAGCCACCGGCCCTTTGGCCTGGTGATCACTGCCAAACATTTAAGTCTTGGTAGTGTTGGGAGGTCAAGGGTTCAAATCTTGCTTCCCACCAAATTGTCATTATAGGTGGCTGCTTTTAGTGACTTTCTCCGATGGAGTTTCTACTCTCATCGGCTCCCCCTCCTTAATTAAAATAGATTAGATTATAGGAATATTATTTTTGCGATTAAAAAAAAAAGGTAGGAGTCCTCAAGTCCCAATTCTCAACTGATTCCTTTGGAGGAACAAAATTTTTGCCCTTGCCAATCTTGGTGTTGAAAAGTTCCACCAGCCCCGGATCCACGTTGAAAGAAGCTTGTAGCACCGAGGGATCCATTGCTTTCCCAAACTGATGTTTCCCCAGCTAGCTCAGCAAAATATGGCCTGTAACAAACATACATAAATGATAGTAGTAAATAGTAAATAATAAGAATCTCCAACAATTACTCCTTTTTTTTTAAATGAAAATAAGGATTGTGATTTTTTGCAGAAAAATTTTTATACTTTCTGTGAATACATTTCTTAATCACCTTTTTATCTCACATGTATCAAAATTGCTACAATACATTTTTCTTAAAAAAAAACTAAAAATAAGAATCCAAACGGAATTATTATCCTATCTTTTCTATTTCTGTGTTATAAATAATTATCTCCACCCCTTATAAATACTTCACAACTAGCATTCTTACCCGTGCTATGCACAGATTTATATTTCAATTAAAAACAATAATATATACTTATATATTATAGTATAGGATGAAATATATGAAAAAAGCAAAATAATTCAAAAAAGTGTATACTTAACATGTTAAAAAAAGTTTATTTCGTAAGTACAAAATGGACTTTCTTAATTTTAATATCTTAAATAAGTTGAAACCAAAATTTGTTTACCTATTGTCTGTCAATATATGATAACAATTTGAGTAAAATAATTTAATTTATAATGATTTACACGATAGAGCAATTGTAAACCTATTTATCAATATATCATGTTATACCCATATATCAAAATTTTTAATATTTAAAACATAAATTTTAACTAATTCATTTTCCTCAATTTTAGAATATTTTTTTCTCCCATTTTATAATCCTAAAATTGTTGAGTGCTTATAAAATATTGTTCTTCATAAACTTTAATATAGATTTTAAAAAAATCTTTGTAAGATGTGTTTTTAAAGTTTTCAAAATTATTAAAAACTATCACATTTTCCATCCTCCCTTATTTGCTAATTGGCTATCGGTTGCTTTTTATGACTTTCAAATCTCTTACCACATTATCATCTTTTCTGTCATGTCCCTATAGTCCCCTTCTTTCTTCTCTTCTCTCTTCATCCAACCTCGTTGTAGTTCATCTTCTTTTTTCGACTTTTTTCGTCATTCTTTAACTCCTTACTATTCCTTTTTTTCCCCCATAGTTAGTCTCTAGCTTCCTATCCTTGACTTCCAATATTTCTCTATTATATTTCTCTATTATTCAAAATATAACTTAACATATGTTTATGTTACACTATTATAAAGTTGTAAGGATCGAAGACAACCAATCGAAAAGCCAATCGATAAGCAATTAAAAGATCACAAATGTAACAGTAAGTAAAAGGAAAGAATTGCAAACCAATTAACTACCCAGCTCCTCTTGAGCTTCAAACAAGCTACTTCAAATTGATGAATTACAATCACTCTTGTGTACAAAGGAAGGTTCACCTCCTCCTTGCCCCGAACTCCACTCGGTCAAGCCAGGACGTTTTACTATCCCTCAGGACAACCCTCACAGAGCTACACTCATGAAAGATTCACTCACAAATGAAAAGCTTACAAAGAACCTCACACCACTAAGACTACAAATCTTCTTTTTGGAGTATTTTCTCACTAAAATCTCTCTAGATCTTTTGTATCTTCAGTGTGCCAAAGTTGTTTTTAGTGTCTGACCAACCACTATTTATATAGGACCAAGAAAGTGCCTCATTAATGCTTCCAACGGATAGAAAATAGCTGAACAGTCAACTAGCCGTTGGTAGTGTCGGACATCCGATAGCCCTGTTTTATGCATCCGACAGCAGGCAGTGAGTTTCAGAGATTTTCTTCAATTCTTTCGGACGTCCGGTGGAAGCTCTTTGTGCGTCCGACAGCAAACAAACAGATTTGAGAAATTATCTTGTTTCTATCGGACGTCCGGTAGAGACATATTCAGCGTCCGATAGTATCGTTGACTTCGAAGGATCCTATCGGACGTCCGAAGCATGCGTCCGAAGTTGTGCAATGATTATCGGACGTCCGATCCTGACTTCTTGAGCGTCCGACAGTTTCAGCATACTTTGTCATCTTTCAATTGTACTTGATCTTTGGAACTAATTTGCTTCATAACTGAATAGATCTTTTAAGAGACATTAGTAACATCCATTTGTTTTGTAAACATCAAAAGATAGGGATCAAGATCAACAAAAGTAAATTTCACTGGTAAAAACACCAAATTTAGTTATTTTTCATATTAAATTTGAATTAAATGATTTCAAATTTTCAAAGAAGAAATATTGTCATTGAATCTACATTCAACCTCCAAATTGAAGAGTTAAATTTTGAAACAAAAAAAATTCCATAACTTGTAGTTTGGTTTTACGATTTTAAAATATACTTATATTTGTACTTTCAAAATAACTTTGAAAAGATAAAATTTGAAGCAAAAGAAAAAAAGAAAATCATAACCTTCAATTTGATTTAATATTTTTACAATATATTAACTTTACCTCTCACAATATGAAAAGCATATAAAACTTAAGATTGATCACAATAGTTGCAAGTATTGACATTTAAAAATGCAAATGAAAAACTGATAATATCTTATAAAACCTTAACTACTACAAAAAAATATATAAAAATGACTTAACAATTGCATATTTACATATGAAGAAAACAATAAAAATACATAAAATAATTAATCATACCCAAGATGATTCTTAGCATTTGGGTTTTGCACTCTTATTCATATTTAATTAAGGTCAAATTTGGATCAAATATATACAAATTTAATAGATATATAGTTTAGGGTCAAAAGTTCTATATGGTTTCTTTAAATTGCATTGTTATTCTTTTTTATTTTTGGTAGAATTGGTGTTGTTTTTATTATTGTTTTTCATCAAAAATAGAGATTTCAAATAAAAATTTTCATGTTGAAATGCTAGTAGTACTTTGCTTTTTATTTAGTAATTTCATAATTTAGCGTTCACGAATGGTACCATTCTTGATTTTTTTCGATCCATGACCGATGAATATTATTTTCTTTTTTGTTTTCTATATAATTTGCCTTTTTAGTTAGGATTACTAAGTTGAAGGATAAAATATTGTTATTTACTTTTTACTTTGAGTAAGTTTAGTGATGTTTCCTCTTTATTTACCTCATATTAATAGATTTCAAATCAAATTCCTATATAAGTGGATCCACTTCTTACTTTTTAAATTCAAAAGACATGAAAGGATATATAACAATTAAAAAATTTTAAAATTCTATATAAAAAGGAAAAGAATAAGGAGTTAGAAGTATTCTGATTTAATCATCATAAAAACCCTCCCTACAATACATATAGATTATTTTAAGTCTTTCTCCAAAACTTTACGAGCAACTATCACCCAAATATGAAAGTAATAAGCTAACCATTAGTACTCGCCTTGTTTTGAGCACGAAAGAAGTTCAAATCTTCCTTCCATTTTCCTTTTAATCTTCATTTGCTCCTCGTACCTCAATTATTCAAAAAAAAAATTATATATGGCAACAAGCTCAATTGAAGCGCCAATACTTTTTTTGATTCGATTCTAAGTCCCATAATTAGTTGCTGCTATGACAATCACCGGTGTAGAGACTTATTGCACTTCTGTTCTATGAAGCTTAGATTGCAAAATATTGATTCAAAGACTTTTCTTCTTTAGACAAATTATTATGCTTTTTATCTATTTGTATTAAGTTGATTTTAAACTCCATTATAGATTAGATTTAGAAGGCTATTTTCATATTTTGGTGAATCATCGAGTTTTTGATCCAAACACCAAAAACTCCAAACCGACTGCATAATCATGATTTTGAAAATGTGAAGCTGGATATTCAAATTAAAAATGAAAATAAGGATCCGAATGTAAATAATTATACGAGTCCCATGGTTTACTTGGTTAACTTTAAGGGATAATGTCAAAAACCTCCCCTGAGGTTCCTAAAAATTTCACTGAGCTCCTTTGAGGTATGAAAAATTTCACATACCTCCTTTGTCATTTAAAATGATAATTTTACCCTTAAATATTTTAATGAAATTCCCTTATTTGGTATGCTTATACTTAGAATGAGTTTTAAAATTATTTTTTTATTCTTTTTCCATCTCATTCCTTTTTTTTTAATTTGTTGCCAATAAAACTGTAGAATTACTATTATTACTTCTAGTTTTATTTGTAACCAAATATCGAACTAGTGATTTTTTTGACGAGTTAATTTTATATATAATCAAATGTTTTTACTGATCTTCGTTTTCTATTTTTTGGTATTAAAATTAACAATAAATAAAAAAAATAGCCAAAATCACTACCAAATTATAATAATCCCACTACCCGAAAAATTCAAAAATTCTAAATGAATTATTTCAACATTTTCTTTTCTATCTTATAAATCTAAATCCATAATAAAGTACCATCAAAAGTATCTTATCATAGTGATAAAATTATTATTATAATTGTTTATTAAATAGTAGGTATAGACATGAAAAATTTGGCACATTTTTCTTATAATTATACTAGATAATCTTATAATTGTATAGAAAAATAAATTAAAACTCATTACACATGGGCATTTTTGGATATTCATTTAAAAAATTGACCAAGTCAATATTATTTTAAGATTTTGTTACTAAAACTATCAAATCAAGGGAGGTAAGTATAGTTAATCAAACCTCAAGGGAGCTCAGTGAAATTATCAGAAACCTCAAGGGAGGTTTCTGAAATTATCCCTAACTTTAATCGCTTCTCTCATTACTGATCAAGCATCTTTACACACTTCCTCCTGCAGTTCACTCTCATAGTCTCATTGCTAAAGGATGAGGGCCCCCTTCCCGACAACCATAACCCCGACCCAAACCCGAATAGGCTGGGTAGGCATAGGCGTGATGGGCTCCGCCATGGCCTCCCGCCTCCTCTCTGCCGGCTACTCCGTCACTGTCTATGCCCGAACCCCGTCAAAGGCCGCCCCTCTCCAATCCAAAGGGGCCCATCTGGCTCCCTCCGTCGCCGACCTCGCCCGTGCAAGTGATGTCGTCTTCACGATGCTGGGACACCCATCAGATGTTCGACAAATTGTGCTAGAGAACCTTGTCCCTTCTCTCAATCCCAACAGCGTTATTATTGATCACACTAGCAGCCACCCCACCCTGGCTAAGCAGATTTATGATTCTGCCCTTGAAAGACACTGCCACTCCGTTGACGCCCCAGTTTCCGGAGGCGACATCGGAGCGAGAGATGGCAAACTGGCGATATTAGCCGGGGGAGACGAGGATGTTGTGAAGTGGTTAAAACCACTGTTTGATGAAATGGGGAGGGTGACTTATGTTGGCGGCCCTGGGAAGGGACAGCATTGTAAAATAGCGAATCAGATAACCACTGGGGCGAATTTACTTGGGCTGAGTGAAGGGCTGGTTTTCGCGGAGAAAGCCGGTTTGGACAAATTGAAGTTTGTGGAGGCTGTGAGAGGCGGTGCAGCTGGATCAATGGTGATGGAGTTGTTCGGGGACAGGATGATCAAGAAGGACTTCAAGCCTGGTGGGTTCGCGGAATATATGGTGAAGGACTTGGGAATGGGAGTGGATGTTGGGGAAGAGGAAAGGGATGAAGTGATGGTATTGCCTGGTGCTGCATTGACTAAACAATTGTTTGCTTCTATGGTGGCTAATGGGGGTGGGAAGCTGGGCACCCAGGGGCTAATATCTGTCATTGAGAAGATAAATGGCAGTTAAGATAACAAAGTGAAATCATAGCTTCAAGCAAATATCAAGTTGAGGTTCTGTTTTCCTGGATAGCACACCAGCTAAGCTTGAAATCAGCTTTTAAGTTCCTGTCTTCGATCATATATGATCAAGTACTTGCTTTTGCATCGATCATATATGATCAAGTACTTGCTTTTGCATTTGTAATTTAGTTGCATTCTTTATATTATTCGTGATGCAGAATTCTTGGTATAAAGAATTGGTGGATCTTAATTAGACGAATAAGGCCGACTTAGTATTGGTAATAAACCAAGGCTGTGACTTTTACTTGGTGTGTGTGCGTGTGTTTGGTTAAAGGATGTACCAATAGGACTAGAAAATCACAAGATATGTCTTGAGAGATACAAGGTCTATGGAGGAAATATAAAAAAAAATTTAGTGCAACTGTTAATTTCTTTGCTTGTTCTCGATAACTTGTAGCACTACCGGTTAAAAGCGCAAAAGAAAAAAAAAATACCCAAGGAATTACACTCCTCGATCATTTTGTAGTAGAATTGAGGAAAAATGGAGTACTTCAACCCACAATTGAGGAAAAAAGAGATTGATTTTGATTGAGTTAGTTGAAGAAGGGTTGAATGTCAAATGTGTACATCCAATTACCAAAAAAAAAAGAACCATCTCTTCAATTTGTTTTATATCTATATATAAAACGAAAATTGGGACCCTGACGAGCATAAACCCGTTAAATAAAAAACCTTACACGACTTAAATTTAACATAATAGAACGACCATCTTTACTCTTCAAACTTCAATACCTTTCTTTTCGACTCCAATTTTTGTTGAATTTGATTAATTTCCTGTTTGAAGATGAAATTGATCAAAAAATTAATAGTTTAAATACTAAAAGTCTTATACTAAAAAGTTTAAGAATGAAATGTATCCATGACCCAAAAATTAGGAATAAAAATTGGCATTTTCCCCCATTTGTTACTTTGGAAGCCCTTTTACTTCACTCCTCAAGCTGCTCTTTGTTTCATCATTTGAGATCCAACTGTTTTTGCCCTATTTCTTTTTTTTTTTTCCCCTTGTTAGGTAAAATTAATTTTTTTAGACGTGAACAAGTAGGTAAAAATATGATTAAAAGTACGTATGTCAAAAAACTTGACAATTAGATTTCGGAGAGAATAATTAAAGCAGATTACAACAAATCAAATTAAGTGGCCTCCCAAAGTTCATTAGTCTTTAGATACTTGTATATCTTATTGTAGCCTTTGAGATAGGAGTCCTCAAGTCCCAATTCTCAACTCATTTCTTTGAAGGAACAAAAATTTTGCCCTTGCCAATCTTGGTGTTGAAAAGTTCCACCAGCCCCGGATCCACGTTGAAAGCAATTGTAGCACCGAGGGATCCATTGCTTTCCAAACTGATGTTTCCCCAGCTAGCTCGGCAAAATATGGCCTGTAACAAACATACATAAATAATAGTAGTAAATAGTAAATAATAAGAATCTCCAACAATTACTCATTTTTTTTAATGAAAATAAGAATTGTGATTTTAAGTAGAAAAATTTTTACGCTTTCCATGAATATATTTTTTAATCATTTTTTTTTATTTCACATGTATCAAGTTGCTACAGTATATTTTTCTATAAAAAAAAACTAAAAATAAGAATCCAAACGGAATTATTATCCTATCTTTTTATTTCTGCGTTATATATAATTATCTCCACCCCTTATAAATACTTCACAATTATTTCAAGTCTTTGTCCATAACTTTACGGGCAATTATCACCTAACCAGTGTTCATTTGAGAAAGATGCACGTTCAAAAGTCGGTAAGATGTGAAAAATCTTTTAGAAATTGTATCAATCAGCACGAAGAAGAAAACTGTAAATCTTCAAGATTAAAAAAAAAAAACTTACTCTAACGATGTGACGACGCAGAAATACTCCAATCCCTCCTCATCCGCAATCTTGGCAACAGGGAGGAACTTAGGCACGACGCATAACTGCCCGCTCTGCACTTTGGCTACCAATGCATTCTTACCATTCAATCCCGCGATTTCAACAACGCCGCTGCCTTTGGTGATAAAAATCAATTGGAAGGATGCATCGGCGGTATACATCGGGGTTGACATGGAGAACGGATCCAATTTCGCAAAATTAGCACTTAGTCCCACTTTCTTCAGAAAAGGAAAATTTTCAGCAGTAGCAATGGTAAGTGATCCGCCCTGATTCACGTGGATGCTGGGCTTTGCGCTTTCAAAGTTGTATAACATATTGATGTTAGCATCTTTGCATGGATCTGGCAACGTCTGATTCTTTGCAAGTTTGACAATCAAAGAACCAGTTTGACTTTTAAGGAGCTGGTCTGATTCATCTTGGGTGAGATCGAAAGCTCTAGTGATAAAGTCAGTTGAGAAACCCCCAAGAACACCCTGGACTCCTGCCAAGAAGAAATAGTCAAACTGGGCAGGAGTATAAGTTTGAGCAGTTTCACCCAAGAATACTATTTCCACGTCAGAGTTGTCTTCCCCGGCATTATACCACCACGAGACTGAACCCAAAGGCACCGGGATTGCATCTCCCTTCTTAGGAGCTAAAACAACTTCTTTTGGGCTGTTTGGTAGTACGATTCCAACCCGACCGCTACCTGCAGTTAATACATACATAGTGCATAAAAAAAAATAATACATTATATATATATATATAGGCCCTAATCCAAGGATGGCCAGAATGAAATGAAGAAAGAGCTATATTTAGTTCATGCAGTTCTACTTTTACCTTGAACAAAGTAACCGATCTTGTGGCAGTCAGCATAATGGGGTAGAGCGAAACCCCGAGGACGCAAGACAAGCTTACCAGCACCTAACTTAGCCTCACTCAGCAAGGGAAACAGGGAAGCTGACCAAGTGTAGTATCCACCGCCTTCTCCCTCGAAGATGGTTACATCAGTAAACTGGGGTGCTAAGTTCACAGATGCCATGGCCGGTTGAAGACTTGTGGAGATAAAAAGAAGAAATGGAAATACTACTGTAACGGGAGAATGAAAAGGGAAAGTAGCAATACGAGACTTCAGCTAAAAACAGAATGAAACAGATTATATAGAGCTAGAGCAAATGGTCCGACGAAGGACGCAGTTGAGAACTTGAGATGTCATCCATTTATTTTATGGACGGTGCAGTCCTGAAGGGCTCCAACTAGCAGCTATTAGAAGCGATTTGTCTCATTCACTGACCCAAATTTAGCATTAAATGGTCCTTGATACATGTCTCCCCATCAATTTTACTGACATTTTAGATTTCAAATTTTGATTGTATTGATTGGATCTGTGCATATGTTCACATCAAACGTAACAACTGTTTTGATTCTCCGAGTCTGACGCTTTGTGATTACTAATTCAGCTAAACACGTTTCTTCATTTATGCCCAATGTGTCTACGTAATTAAATCAATGTTGTTAAATTCGGATCGAATAGCGACTCGACTAAAATATTGGGTTATGAATCAATTGGTCGGATCGATCGGATCGTTCTAAAAACTTGCTGACGTCAATGTGATGTCATAATTATTTTATATTTTTATAAGTTTCAAAAATATTGAAATTAATTCTTGGTTACATTCAACCAACCATATAAAATGTTTCAAAAATATTAGACTTGCAATCAAATATACATCTAAAAATTATATATAAAAGTGTAAATTCATGGCTGAAATATGCCCATTTTCCAAAACTACTTGAAAAACTAAATTAAGACAAATTAATCCAAGTTGAAATTACTAATGCTAAATTGATAAAATGATAGAAATAAAAACTTCTTAATTTGGAAATCATTTAGGGAAGCGAGTAATTTTGGTGTTTACACTAAGTGGGTGGTATTTTCTTATTTTTATTAATAAAAGAAAATTTTACAATTTAGGTAATTCAAATTATGTTTGGGGGAAAACAAGAAAGAAAAATTTGAAAATCGAGTCATTGATTTAGCTGATTTTGAAAGGTTTTGACTAATTTTTTATCAAAATGATTTTAAGCTATAAACCAGCTCCAAAATCAGGTCAATTCCCTATCGGACCGATCGGTCCAGTTCGAGTCTAACAACAGTTAATCAAATCATGTACGCTGTTTCATACTTTCATCGACCTAATAAAATTTCCTAAATATGTTAACAGAGTGCATGCAAGTTTATGCGGCATTTCTTGCTGTATCCTAGTGGTATCTTTCAACCGGCAAGGGGAAAATTAATTTGTGCCTCGTTTATTCATATATTTGACAAACTGTATTTGAATGAATCTGGCAGTTTTTTTTTTTTTTTTAGAAAAATGTTATTTGCACTCTCATTTTTATTAATCGCACTCTCGCTATCATTTTTATCATATAGTTTTTATTTATTAGACTATATGACAAAACAAATAGTACAAGTGCAATTAACAATAAAAAAAAATAAAGTATAAATAATATGTTTTTCTTTTTTTTATTACGACCAATCCACTTAAGAGAATAAAAACATGTCCAACCAAATCTTACAAAGAATCAAAATACTACTATATTTTTTGCTACAACGTGTTAGATAATTTAGATTATAGCAATTTGGTATATGTGATTCGATATTCAGATGAATAATACTGCAATCCTTGCCGACGCAGTTTCGAATTTGTTCCAAAATCTATTTTCTTCTTTTTATGAGATTTAGTCTCAATAAGAATGCTAGTTTTAAGTATCCACGTATTATGATATGAATAAATTACACCAATTCGTTACGTATGGGTGAGGAGAATCGAGCCAATTATAATTTGGCTTATTCAAGGGTCCCATTGATACACATGCAATGGGAATTGAACATATCAATTTGTCAATAATGAGAAGGAGCTTTTAAACCAAACTGTACTTTAGCCACATCCGCCCATTGAAGTACAATTTGACACGTTTGCTAAAAGGTACGCGTTGAGAAAAAGCAAAAATGGACCCGATTCGCTCCAAACAATTCATGAATGTCCAAATTGAAGTATGAACGACAGGTGTTTTTTTTTTAGTCAAATCTCGATATTCAAATGCCACTCTCCTGTTTAGGCGATCCAGGACACAAAACATTGGGGAGTTACATTTTATTGCAAGAAAATTTCCAGGGAATTGTGATTTTATATGAAGAATGTCTTGTTACTCCTTATTGTTACTTGTAAGAGTTTCTTCTTTTTCTGGTCAGTAAATGGTACAATTTGAAGCTATTCGACTTTTTGCTTTCTGGGTACAATTTGAAGCAAATGATCTGTGATATTAGACGGGAGACGGAACAAAACTTTGAAACGGATACTGGAATGGATACAGGCTGCGTGAAAATGAATCCTATCTCCTGGTCCCATCCTGCAGTAATTGGTCCTGCGACAAATGCTGAGCAAAATGGAAGACTTTGCTAGCTGAGGATGTCTTGGCGCATCAAATACTCTCTAATCATGGGCACAAAAATTCCACATGGTTTGCCTAACATGAACCATAATAACAGTAGTATCATTCAAGGAGGCAACGTTATATCTTGATTCTCCAAAACGTGCAAAGGGCTGTTTACATTGCTTGATCCAGCCACCTGCAGTGTTCATTAATAACCTAAACAACAGTAGCGGCATTTTTTTTTTCCAAATGATAACAAATTTTATAACCAAGCAGAAATTACAGAGTTGGAGCAACTGCTCTTACATCATTCTTGGCTAAACTAGTAAACCAAATTGGAAAGGAATCCTTCCAACTGATTTCGTCATACAAGCTTGTGGCAAATTTTGCCAGCTTATGAGACACACGATTGCCTTCTCTTTTGACAAAAGAGAAATGGCAAATATCAAAACCATGACTTAAAACCAAAACATCACTTAATATGGTCCCGTGACTGGATCATCCACATTTCTCTCCCTAAGCTTGTCCACCATCAGTTTACAATCAGATTGTATTTCAACTTTGTTCCAGCCACACAATCTAGCCTTGATCACAGCTTTTCTAATAGCTAAGGCCTCCTCCACTACTGGGATTCCGTTCCTGCTTTCACCAGCTGCCCAAGCCCCTACAACCTCTCCATCCTCCTTTCTGGCCACTACTCCCCACCCAATTCTTCTATCTTTTAACACCAAGGCTGCATCAGTGTTTAGTTTAATACAGCCCTGAGGGGGTGGAAGCCAACTACTTACCCCAGCTACCTGTTCCTTCTTCCTTTCCTCAGCATTAGCCACCCCCTTCCTAACATCTGTATACTCAGCCCACTCCTGCACAGCTTTACTAGCTGTTCTCCCAGGGCAGTTACTCCTATCATCAAACTGCACTTGGTTCCTTGATTTCCATATTTGCCAAAGTATATTCACTGTCAAAGTAATGTGGTTTCTTCCTTCCACTATGTCCTTTGCTTCCATCAAGCTATTCCACCAAAGTCAAAAGCTGTGCCTGAACTCTTTTAAACCATCCCAACATTTGGAGCTGCCTTCCATATATACTCTGCATGCCTACAAAAGAAAAACATGTCTTCCAAAGTTTCTGTCAACTCCCCACAACACCTGCATTTGTCCTCACCCTTACCTATTCTCCTTCTGATCACCTCGTTGACTGGTAAGACACCATGCAAACATTTCCAGATAAAATGTTTCAGTTTATGTTTGATGTCTAACCCTCATAGCACCCTCCAGGCTTTAGAGTTGGGTTCATTCCTGCTATTGCTGGCCTCTTGCTGATCCTTCCTTCTCAATTCCCAACTCATATCTCTAGCCAGCATATATCCAGTTCTGACAGAATACTGACCAGATTTGGTAAGTGGCCACACCAACTTATCCTTTCCAGCACATAGACTAATTGGAGTTCTTTCTATCCTACTGCAGTCCTCCTCATTTAGCAAAGATTCCATCACAGCTCTGTTCCACTTCCTATTCTGGATCAGCTCATATACTTTATGGACATGACAACCTGTAGGCCTTTGAGTAGCCACCATACCCGTTCCTCCACCTGGTATCCACCTGTCCTTCCATATATCCACTGTTCTACCATCCCCTACTCTTTTCCTAGCTTCTCTTTCCATCACCTCCCTTGCACTCATTATGCTCTTCCAGATCCAGGAGTCACCTGCCCTTATATGTGTCTTCCAAATAGATTCCTCTTTGAAGTACTTTCCCTTTAATACCTTACTCATCAACAGATTAGGTTGTGTCAGAATCCTCCATAACATCTTAGCCAACATGGCACTGTTAAAATCCTACAAATCCCTAAAGCCCAAGCCACCATTCCCTTTAACAGCAGCTAACTTCCCCCATCCTACCCAATGAGTCTTCCTCTTTCCTTCACTCTCTCTCCACCAAAAGCAAGCCATTTCTCTACTTATATCTTGACACAAGCTCTTAAGCAATTCATAACATAGGTAGGCATTGCTAATATCACAGATTTCAACAACACTTCCTTCCCAGCCTGACTCAACAGTTTTTTTTCCACCCCTTAAGCTTTTCCAACACTCTTTCCTTGATATAGCTGAAAACCTGATTTTTAGATCTCCCAATAACCATAGGTAACCCAAGATACTTGCTCTGGTCCACCTGTTTCATTCCTCATAGTATTCTGAGGATTTCTGCCTTATTACTCATCTCAGTGTTTTTACTGAAAAAAACAGAAGATTTATCTAAATTAATCTTCTGTCCTGAAGCTGCTTCATACATCTCCAAGATTTCCATCACCTGTTTAGACTCTTCTATATTGGCCCTACAGAAGATGAGAGTGTTATCTGCAAAGAACAAATGAGAAATAGCAGGACTGGCTTTGGCAATCTTTAGTCCTATCAGACAATGGTTATCCAATGCATGCTTTAACAGACTAGACAGACCTTCAGATACCAATACCAATAAGAACAGGTATGGGGATAGTGGATCCCCTTGCCTTATCCCTCTTGAAGGCCTAACCCAACCTTTCTTTTCACTATTCACATTAAAAGAATACCCAACAGAAGACATACATTTGAAAATTCAGTTTATCCAAGTCTAACAAAATTCCATTTTTTCCATCATCTTAACAACAAAAGGTCACTCAACTCTGTCATAAGTTTTAGCCATATCTAATTTAAGAGTCATAAACTCATTAGATCCTGTTCTTCTTTGATTTAAACAATGAATACTTTCATGAGTAACCACAATATTATCAATGATTTGTCTGTCAGGAATAAAAGCAGACTGATTACTACTAATGCAATGGTGCAGAAAGGGTTTTAACCTGTTAACAAGAATCTTAGAGATAATTCTGTACACGACATTACACAAACTAATAGGCCTATATTGAGACACTGAGATAGGAGATTCAACTTTAGGAATTAGAGTGATAATAGTCTCATTAATAGCCTGCAGTAAATGACCAGAATGAAAGAAACTAGAGATGGCTGCAATAAGATCATTTTTTATACATCCCAGAAATGCTGAAAGAAAAGGGAGTCATACCATCAGGTCCAGGGGCCTTATTAGGATGTAAAGAAAAGACAGTTTTCCTGGCTTCCATCTCAGAGATGGGTTTGGTGAGCTTGCTGTTCTTCTGATCTGTAATCACCTGAGGAATACCCCTGAGTATTGCATCAAACTGCCTTGGATTACTGGAAGTGAGGAGTTTCTCAAAGTACTCATTAATTTCCCCTTCAACCTCTTCCTCAGATTCACACCAAGTACCATCATCCCTCTGTAGAGCAGATATACTATTCTTCTTTCTTCTTCCCTCTACCTCAGAATGAAAATACCTAGTGTTCCTATCCCCCTCCTTCAGCCATTGTACTCTGGCTTTTTGCCCCCAGTAAGCCTCTTCCTTCCTATAAGCCTCAGTAAGTTGTTTTTTCAAGGTACTCAATCTTCCCTTTTTATCAACTTGCTGTCCCATATTAACCTCTGCTATCTCCTTCTTAATCCTACTAACCTGTGATTTAGCATTAGCATTGTATTGCCTCCTCCAATTTAACATTAATTTTCTGTTGAAGCCTAAAACCTCTAGACCCTACCTGCTGTTTCCCCCAGGCTGTAGTAATAATACCCTTAACCTCCTTGTGCTGCACCCAATTTTTATCAAAGTAAAATCTCTTTTTCCATTTCCTATATTTTGGCTCAGTATCTAGTAGCAACATACAATGATCCGAAGCCTCATTATGCAGATGCACACACTTAGCTTTGCCATGTTCCCTTCTCCAGCCCCAACTACACAGAACTCTATCTAACCTTTCCTTAACCTCCCCATCTTCATCCCAATTATTACACCAAGTCCAGGGGATCCCCTCAAAGTCAATATCAATCAACTGGTTGTCATTAACAAAATTCCTAAACACTCTAAAACTGCTCTCACTTCTCAGCCTCCCACCCCATTTCTCTTCACTAGACAATATATCATTCATATCTCCTGCCAGGATCCAATTAGAACCCCATATAGCAGATCTATTTTCTATAATTTTCCACTGCTATGCTCTTACTAAATCTATACTACTAGCATAGACCCCAATAAATCACCAATCTGCCTCATTCCCCCTCCCTACCACATTAAGTTCTATAGTGAACTCAGTGAACAGAACTCTCCTAACTACTATCTCCTTCCTCCAAAATACAAACAAGCCTTCAGTCATACCAATTGGGTCAACCACAAACAGACTATCATATTTCAGCGTCCTCTTAATCTTATTCATAACAGCTTTTTTATTTTTATTTTCTGCTAAAAAAATAATCTCAAGGGAGTGGAGTCTCACAACCTCCTCCATTTGGAAAACTGTCAAGGGGCTCCCAGCATCTCGACAGTTCCACACCACAGCTCTCATTGAGGGCTAGGAGCCCTATTAAGATTAGGCTCCACCACCTTCAGAAGGTCTTCTCTACCAACTCCCCCTGCTATCCCCTTTAATTTTTTCTGTACTCCAATCACTAGCTCCCCACAGTTCTCCTTCCCAACCATATCCCCCTGTTTCCTCTTACCAGAATCCTTTTCTATATCCATTCCATAATTTTATCCCCCAAAGGCACTATTCTCCCCACTTCCTGCACCAACCTCCTCCAGCCCCTACTTCCCCTATACTTCCCAGCTCCCTTCCCTTTTCCCTCCTCTCTCCCCCTATCCTTACCCACCATTTTCTCCTCTTGCCCCCCATCAATCCACATTGTATCATCCTCCACCTTCTCCAACTGACCCTTGGTCCCCTCACCAGAACTCAGCTCTCCCTCTCCCTCTCCCTCTCCATTCAATCCAGAATTCTCTCCTTCCATATTCAGGTTAGCATTAGACTCTTTTTCCACTACCTTTTCCCCCACACCTTTCCCTCCCTTATTCCCCACACTGCCAACACTCTTCTGTTCAAACAAGGTATCCTTTGAAAGGATGCGGCTACTCCTTATGTTGCCATCCCTCCCCCTCCCTTCTTGCCCATGCCAACTGGTATCACCTCCCCCCCATGTCAAGAATAAGTTGTTAACCACATTTCCCTTACATTAGTCCTAGATACCTCCTCAACACCCTCATTATACTTAGCATATGTTTTATTATGTTTTGTTGGACTCCTAGCATTACTAGCTCTCATCCAGGCTCCAAATTGAGTTTCCTTATCCAGATAATTCCCTTTCATGTTACGATTTTTCTCATTATGCCCCAATTTTTCACAACAATAGCAGAAATCAAGACACTTCTCATACCTAAACTCAATCCATTTCATTACCCCATTCATTCTGACCGTGGTTCCTCTTAACAAATGTTGCTCAATATCAATTTCCACTAGGATTTTCAGATGTTTACCATCTTTCCCCCCACCATTAGGAATGATGACCTCCTTAACAGAATAAAAAACTCCACCAATCTTACGCCCAATTTCCTTAGTTATCCAACGGATTGGGAGGTTCCAGACCTGCACCCATGTCCATGTTTTACTAAAAGCCTTAGCATCCATTTCAACCCCCTCATTCCAAGGAATCACTACCAGAGGTAAATTATCATACACCCATGGCCTCCCATTTAAAACTCTATCCATATCATATTGATTCATGAAAATAAACTGAAACAAATTCACACCTATTTCTACAACCATCACATTTTTGGCAAAAATCCACACATTACTGGAAAAGCTCTTAATACCTGTAATATTAGCCACTTTATCTCCAATTACTTTGCCAATAATGCTCAACCGACATTCCTCCACTCCCTGGAAAACATCATCCCCTTCAATTTGAATTCCTGTCGCCTCTTTATCAGACAGATCGAACTTCCTGAGCACTTCCTCCAGCTCCTCAGCCATTGATGCAATACTCAGGGAACCTCGCCGATAATCACAGAATAATGAACTTCAGCTCTCCAGTTCCAAGATGAAAACTAGGAAACCAGTAAGTATAGTTAGCAGAAACCAAAACAAACAGGAAACCAGAGACAGACCACTCGGATTTGAAAAAGACAAACTCAAACAAGGATTATTACTGAAATCAGAATAGACACAAAGACTAGAATAAGCAAGGAAACTACTAAGCTAGCTCAGACACAATTTTATTCAAAACGAGCTGTGCGATCAACTGAGTTAACAAAACTGATCCAGCTGAACAACTCAGATGAGGAAGAAGCTCAGCTGCCGCAGATCAAATCCAGATTCAATGTGATTAAATCCTGAAGGTTATTCATTGTTAATCACAGCTAACCGATCGCTTGATTTTATGGCTCGCTATGTGAAGAAATTAGATACTGAAAAAGTACGAAAAATTTGAATTTTAGACTTTAAAGCTGTTTAAAACACCCACTAGGGGGGAGAGGTTCTCTACTAGAGAGAGAAAGGGACTCTCATGAGAGAGAGAGTAAAAACCGCTAGACAGTAGCGGCATTTGAAGATCGAGATTTGACTGAAAACACACAGTACTGTCGATCATTCTTCAATATTACCTGGATTAATATTCCCAAAAGAACTAATTCCAATTGAACAACAATATCAACACTTATCAATAAAGATGAAACAATGGAAAGGAATCAAGGTGCATGATTAAGCTAAATTAACAAGGGAATGTAACGAGAAAGAAACAAAAAATATGAGTAAATAGTGCACTTATTAAATGGGTTATCCTTTGAGAGTAGAATGTTTTTGTTTTTTTAAAAAAAAAAATGAAAATCACAAAAAAAATAAAGAAGAAAATTTTTGCAGAACTACTAATTTGGTTCAACCGAGAGAGAACGAAAATGTGTATCAGCCTATCTTGTAAGGATAGAAAGACGTTTCTCTCCTCAGTGACATCACATCACTGAGAACTGAGAAGGAATTCATATTGTCTAATGAATGACCTAAAAATAAAATGACAAAATTTAGGGTGCGTTTGGAGTTGCAGTAGTTTATTAAAAAGTACTTTTTTAGCAGAGATTTTAATAAAAGTACTTATCAACTATTTAAATACTTTTAAATATATTATTTAGAGATATAATTCAATAAGTACTTATTATATTGGGTAATATTTAATTTAAAATTTTTAAAAGTGTTTATCTCTTTATTTGGTTTATAATATAGGATAAGATGATTAAATTTAATATTTTATTTTTTAAATCACAAAATCTACTCTAAAAGTATCAAATTTAAGCTTTTGCTAAAAGTGCTTTTAACGCTAAAAGATCTACTCCTAATTTTATGGGATAATATTTACCACACATTTTAAAAGTAATTCTATTTTTAGCACCTAAACTACTTTATTACCAAAAGCACTGCAACCTCAAACTGGGCCTTAGCAATTTAGACCTTGTTTGATAACCTAATTCAACATTTAAATTTAATGAATTTATCTTAATATGTTCAAACGTATTCAATAACAAAAAATAAGACATCTAAATTAATTGAGTGGTACTGAATTTTTTAGACAAAATTTGCTCCAAAAAATAAATAATAAGTGAAAAGGCGCGTTTAATAACAAAAAATAATACATCTGAGTTAATTAAGTGGTATTGAACTTCTTAGACAAAATTTGCTCCAAAAAATAAGTGATAAATTATTCACTTATCATTTAATGTGATATATATTCAAATGTACTAAATTTAATATTTAAAAATTTCAAATATCGTTAATGAAATTTGAACAGTTCCATTTGAAGCAGGGGTGGATCTACTGTGGGGGCACGGGCCCCCACTGCTCCCCTTAAATTTCTATAATACTCATAGAAATTTGATATAAATTTAAGTGTGTCCTCTGGAGTTTTGTGTATTTTGATTGATTTATATGCTTTTAAAGTTGGTTTTGATTTTGCCTATTGTTACAACTACCGTAGAATGGGCTTTTTCAGTTATAAATATAGCGAAGAATTGATTACGAAATAAAATGAAAGACACTTGGATGAATGATTGTTTAGTTATTTACATTGAGAAAAATATATTTCGTGAAGTTCAAAATGAGAAGGTTGTAAATCGTTATCAAAATATGAACACTCGTCGTAACCAATTGCAAATGGTTTAGTTTGCTTTTTGAAATAGAATTATTATTACATTAATAATTTTGAGTTTGTCTTTTTATGTTTTTCATGGAATATATGCATCATTTGTACTTGTTAGTGAATATTTTTCTTTTTTGCTTAAAAAACTAGAATAATAGTAAGTAAAAAATTTTAGAAGTACTTTTACACCCACGAAAATTTTTTCTGGCTCCGCCACTGCATGGAAAGCTTACAGACAAACATATTTTAACTATTTATAAATGTGGGCTCCAATTAATTTTGACATCAGAGCTATTCTTATTAAAAGTGAGTCGCAACAACTCTCGTCTACTCAGTAGTTTCTCCATCGGTGGTGTGAACCTCTTCCATCTAACCACCAACTTCAAACTTGTCTTTTCTCGGGTATGATCATGGTCTAATCCCTACAAAATACTACTACTACTAAACAAAAACTTTTTCCTGTTTAAGCTTTTTGGAAAGTTGTCGTAGAAAAGTTCAGACAGTGACTTAAACTTTCATTAGATCAACCATGCATGCACCAATCAAAAGCCCAGTACTCATTAGTAGTGCTGATTTTACTTCTTCACGACTCTTGTCAATTGGGTCATGTGTTTTGTATGGAATTCTGCTTTATTGGCTGAGGACTATGTACGTTGTTGATGAGGTAAGGCATGATAATTAATTTGATAATTAGCAAATGTCGACTAGCCACCAACCTTCAAAGCCTCAAATTCCATTTCTGTCTTGGAATATTATGTATTATTCGTTCACATTTGGACTTGAGAAATCAATCAACATCTAAGAGCAGGTTTATATTTTATTGGGTATCTGTCTCTTGTAGCTTTGTATTTTACCACAGTATCCTCATATAATTCAATAATATCTCTTCTAGTTTTACCCCCACCATTTTTCACATTAAGTGGAAAATGGAAGGCAGTCACATTAAGTAACAATAGAATTAATTTCAGTTCTGTCCTCGATTAAATATTAAACATAACAAGGTCTTTTTAATTATTTTTTTGACTAGTCTAAACTCCCGTACTGTGCCATAGTAGGTTGTATTTTTGGAAGAAATTATAATCAAGGGAAGAATTTAATAAGAGTAAGAAATTTATGTAATTGTTCATATCATTTAGGGCACATCAAAATATAGTTAAAAAAATGAAATTTTGTAGCAATAGTTCAAAGTATGATAAAAACATCTTCATTATTTATAAACTATCACTTTTGATGGAAGTCGAATCCTGAAAAGAAAAAACAAAAATGTATATCATAAACTAAGGGTCTAATTAAATGTAATTGAATATTTAATTTGATAAGTAAATGAAATACCTACCAACATTTTGCATTCGATTTGATAATCTTCTACGAAAGTATGAACATTCTTTACACCAATCGACTTTAAGTACGAAACACCAATATTAGGGGATTAATTAATTCTGTTGAATTTTGTGGAGTTCGTACTACAAATGAGAAGGCATTATTTTTGCATGAATTAATGTGTTGGTCAAACAATGTACCTTTATTTTCCTAGAACTAAGAGCATACGGAATTCAAAAATATCATTTTTTTAGAATATTTGTAAATAATATTGTATAAAAATATATACATATAATTAATTTATACCTTCCTTTTCAAATCTCTAAGATAAAAAGCAACACAATGAAATATGAATCGTGCATGCCTGTCTTGAAGATCGAGGTACAGGTTGCCACAAGAATCTCTAACTTCTATGTTCGCATTGTACCTATTAAGAAGAAAATGTGATTACGATACAGAAAATTATATTAAAATTAAAGATATATGATAATAATTACCTGACAATAGTGTGGACTACGTCATTACAATGGATACACATCATTTTTACAAAATGAGATCGACATAGTTGTCCACAATTTTTACATAACTCATAGAACATATTGTATATGTTAATGCTTTGAATGTAAGCAAGTATTCAAAAATATTTAATCTTGTAAGGGGTATGTTTCATGATGAAATTAAGTTGAGGGCTAAGATGGATACCGTAAGGAAGTTGAAAGAGATGATAGATTCTTGTTTTTGTTTATGAAATGGACGAATGAACATACGGGACAAGCAGCAATGAGAAGAGATGATAGATATCGATGAACTATTATGAGAAATGAATAGATGGGATAAGCAATAAAAAGAGATGATAGATGTGACAGCCCCACCGTACCCTAAGGCGAACCCAAAGGTTCGGCGGACCGCCTGTCCAACTCTCGCCGGGACTACGGAGTCGAATCACACAAACTCAATATAACACGCGCAATAGGACCCAAAGAAAACGAACAATCAGAGACTACTAAGGTGAGAACATGCTTACCAAATCATAAAATCATAATCTCAACTAAATACACTTAATAGATAAGGTTAAACACTTATACATATATTTACATCGGAGTCTTTGGCAAATTAACTAAACTAAAATACAAGTCAAAGTATTCATACACTTAAAATACGATTCGGGTTTCGGTTGCAAAAAAGCTTAACAAAATATTAATTACACTAGCTCGACTCTTTCTTCCAAGATCATGGATTCAAAATTTGCTCCTGAAAGGAAAACAAAGATAATGGGAAGATGGTAAGCTTACGCTCAATGAGGTACCAAAATAATAGCAGTCAAATCTTGACATTTCACGTTTAACTAATCAGGTATACATGCCAGATATAAAGTAAAACAGTTAGACACAATGATTCAAATAGGAAGGATACAGGTGACTCTCAGGAGCCAGATTTTCATGGCAGAACTTGATCCAAACCCGTTGACTCTCCGTCAACGTATATAAAACCAACATGTCCGTAGACCCCACTTTACACCAAATTTCGTCCACCAAACATACCCCTTACCAGGCCCGAACACCTCAACAGAAACAGAAGTGGTAATATTAGAGTATACCGGAATCAAGAGTTTCACTACCCAAAGATTCCTAGAAACAGACTGCCGTGATTTGTTATCTAATCGACCAACCCCTTGCCGGCCCGACTCGAGTAACTAGCCACAGGTGTTGAGCTCAGAGGTCACAGAAAGGTCGTTGGATACCAGCCTCCAAACGACGTCCAAACAAACTCAGATACAGATAACAGATTACGCACAGTAAATAGGCATACAGACAAACAAGAGAACGAGTGTGATAAAATACACCCTCGTCTCAAACAGAATAAACAGATAGTACAGTCATTCAAATCACAGATTTCAAGTGCAGAAACCAAGTTAAGCAACAAATGAGGGGAGTGGTACACTCACCAGTTCCAGTACAGATATTTCAAAAGTTTTCACCCAAAGTGGATTTAATCGCCGTGAAACCCTAAGAATAACAAAGGTAAAGTAGTTGAAGTTTTCACATCCAAAATCGAGTAAACGGAATGCACAAGTGAGGCTCGATTACTAGTCGGGTGCCTCTCCAAGTTATATACGAGTACAAAAGAATAAAAATGTAATTTTTGAGCAAACGGATAACAGTTGGTACGAGAGTTACAAACAACCCCAAACCCCCTCATTCTACCACAATGCAACTCCAACTTAAAGAAATCAGACGGCCTAGAAAATTGGACAGTATTTTTTCCTAAATTTTCTTACTTTTTCAGCCATCATGGCTACATTTTTCCTCAAATCAGCCCCAACGTCACACACAAAATAATCTCATTTCAATAGCCGTTCAATAGGCTCAATGTCGTACAAGTACAAAATCAAGTTAGGAAAATGTCCGAAAATGAAGTTTAAGCCATAAAACAAAAGACATATTTGACGTCGCTTAGCGTATCGGACACAAACGAAGCTACACATATCGAATTGGTATGCAATTTATATCGTTTCAAAGTTAAGATAAAGGGTTACAACTTTGATGAAGACCACTCAGTCCAGTTCGTAGTGTAACCAGATCAAAATTTCAAATTACAGAACCAGAATCCCACAATCAGGCTAGTTAACTGTACTATGCTTAAATGACAATAACTCAGGCTACCGAAATCCGATTGAGGTATTTTCAGGGCCGTTGGAAAGCTAAGACATAGCACTACAACTTCTATGTTTTGGCCAAATGCTAATTCAGTACGGATTAGGGTGAACAGACGCGGTCAGATTGGTGAAATGTCAACACTGTTTACAAAATTCTACCTATGGCAGTTAGGGGTATTTTTATCTTTTCATATGCTACAGTACTCAGATTGAACTAAAATTTTACAGAAAGTTATAAAACATCATTTCCTACAACTTTCATGTTTTAACCTAAGGCTGATTCGGCCTCTATCATGGCCGAACAGAATCGGGCAGAACAGGGTAAGAAGAAACCCTAAACTGGAATTTCTGCACAAATTCGGAAATTCTCCGCAAACAACCGCAATTAACGCACAAAGGCTCCATTTAACACAATTTAAAGCTATTAATCCAAGGCCAACCATAACTATCATATGAAAACAGAAAAATCTCCAAAAAAAAATCAGAAATTTATCTACTCTACTTTAATCCATGAAATCTTCCATAAAACAACCTATTTAGCCACCACAAGTTACTAATCTACCATTATTAGGAACAAAGAGTGAGTTTCCAAGGAAAATACCTTGACACCTCAAGAAAGGTAGTAGCTTGGGGGTTCCTCCTTCAAAACAACTCCACCAACCACTTTAATCCTTCCTAGCAAAGAGTTTTTATGGACTGATTTGAGATGTTAATGATTGGAACTCAAGATTTGCACAAGAATTGAAGTGGCAAAATGAAAGGTTTTCTCTCTTTTCTCTCTCAATGTGGTCGGCCAAGAAGGAAGAAGAAATTGGAAAATTTTGGTTAAATTTTTGGTATTTAGTAAAAGTAAGAAAGTTAGACAAGTCCAACTTCCAATGATTTTGTAACAAATGGCACCTTAGGGTTTCATTCTCATCCTTTGTCTACCAATGGTAATTTATCTAGTTAACATCTAATTGTATTCTAATACGTTGTAAAATAATATCACTTGATACAAAACTCCAACAAGTTGTCAAAAATATATCGCATTTATCACACTAGCGGGTCCCACGTCAATAATACACTTCAAACTTCTCATGAACTAATTTAAACTGGAAAAATGATTTAAAAACTCTATTCACTTATAAAATCTCTGAAAAATCGAAATAGTAGGGTATAATGAAGAAAAATACACGCGAGAAAATAAAATAAATAAGATAAAATTAGAAAAATTTACGGGTCCTCACAATAGATACCAATGAAATATTGGGGTTTTTGTCCTTTTTTTTTTGTTGAAACAATGAACTGTTGTCGTTGAAGGATGCTATGTTTTTATCTCTTATTATGGTTTTACAAAAGTCTTAATTAGAGTGAAATTCATATTTGATGCAAGCCAGAAGGAAATGTGTTGGATTCAAAGACGAAAACATCTCTTATTATGGTCTTGATGAGTCTTAATTGGAGTGAAATTTGTATCTGATGCATGCCAATGAGAAACGTGTTGAGTTTAAAGATAGAAACGTGGTGGTAATTTGACAGACATGCACACTAATGACTTAAAATGGTGTTGAACATGCATATATTAATGAGTTATTTCAATTGTAAAGGATAATGTTTACATGATGAAATGATTTTGAAAAGTAACTAAATATCAGTAGTACATTCGGTTAGTGCTGTTATTCGAATCGGGCAGCTCGCGAGTCGGGCTCGACCCGGCTCGTTAAGGCTCGAACTCGGCTCGTTTATTAGAATAAACGAGCCGAGTTCGAGCCTAAAGACTGCTCGTTAATTAAACGAGCCGAGCCGAGCTCGGCTCGCGGGCTACCCGAAAGGCTCGAATTTGAGGGATAAAAATGTCAATTCATTAATTATGGCTATTTCAGTAAAATACTTCCAATTTTCCAGAGTCAAACTCCCGAATCCCTAATCCTTCATTCGCTCATTCTTCTTCCGCAATCACCTCTGGGCTTTTGCCTTCTTTTCGGCTCTGCTCTAATCTCTTCCGTCCAGACTTTGGCCCGTCAGGCGTCAACCCTAAATCACCATTCACCCTTTGGTAATAGCTCTAGCAAGGAGCAGCAGCAATCGCTCTTCGGAGGAGCTGACTTGTCGCACCAGCCCACCGCCTTGGTTGCGCAAACACCAACCGCCACCTGGTGAACCCGTGTATTTTTCTGTACTTGATTTCTGATTTTGGAGTTACGTACATATAGAGCTGAGATCCAAAAAAAAAAATTAAGGTGCATTATCTTCTTCCATTTGGTAATTAGGATTTAGGGATTTTGGTATTTTGCTAAAATATTGTGCTTTTGAGGGGTTATTGGGATGTGGGTTTTGTCTGATACTCTCTATATTCGTGTGGAAGCTGACAAATGATGCAATGGGCTTCTGCGCGGACTTTTTAGATTGTGAAGACATGTAGTATTTTGAAGATTTGACAAAACCTTTCCATGGAGGGGCTGCTAAAGAAACCAAAAAGAAACTTTGAAAATGACACGAAAAAAATATGCAACCTATAGATAGTGGATGTTGACTAGTTTATGTTTGACTGGTTGAATCTTGTTGATCTTGATCCCTATCTTTTGATGTTTACAAAACAAATGGATGATACTAATATTTCTTCAAGATATATTTTCAGTTATGAAATTATTTGATTCCATGAACAAGTGCAATTGGAAGAAGACAAAGTATGCTGAAGCTGTCGGACGCTCAAAAAGACTGCATCGGACGTCCAACAACCATTGAGTATCTTCGGACGCAGAAAACCAGCCTATCGGTCGTCCGAAAGAATTGAAGAAAAAGTCTTAAACTCTCTGCCTGCTGTCGGACGCATAAAACAGAGCTATCGGACGTCCGACACTGCCAACGGCTAGTTGACTGTTCAGCTACTTTCTATCCGTTGGAAGCATTAATGAGGCACTTTCTTGGTCCTATATAAATAGTGGTTGGTCAGACACTTCAAACAACTTTGGCACACTGAAGATACAAAAGATCTAGAGAGATTTTAGTGAGAAAATACTCCAAAAAGAATATTTGTAGTCTTAGTGGTGTGAGGTTCATTGTAAGCTTTTCATTTGTGAGTGAATCTTTCATGAGTGTAGCTCTGTGAGGGTTGTCCTGAGGGATAGTAAAACGTCCTGGCTTGACCGAGTGCTGCTTGGGGCAAGGAGGAGGTGAACCTTCCTTTGTACACAAGAGTGATTGTAATTCATCAACTTGAAGTAGCTTGTTTCAATTAATCTACAAGCTCAAGAGGAGTTGGGTAGTTAATTGGTTTGCAATCCTTTCCTTTTTATTTACTTATTGTTTCGTTTATGATCTTTGCATTGGTTGTTTTGGGCCTTAAAATTGGTATCAGAGCTTGGTCTCCTAGAGATTAAGCTCAATCGGCTTTGGAGTAAAGATGACAACCAATAATGCTATGTTTTTTGAAGGACATTCTGTTATTAGACCACCTGTATTTAATGGGTCAAATTATATGAGTTGGAAAGAAAGAATGATTATCTTTTTGCAATCTATTGATATCGAATTGTGGTTTATTATTAGTGAAGGTCCATATGATGCCTCTCTTATAGATGAAAATACTCATGCATCTAGACCGAAAATAAGAAGTGAACTGACTGCTGTGGATAGAGCTCATCTCACCTTAAATGCAAAAGCCATGAATGTGTTATATTGTGCATTAGACTCAAATGAATCTATTAGAGTCAAGGGTTGCAAGTCAGCTAAAGAAATTTGGGACAAACTGAAAGAAATTCATGAAGGTAGTGAGAATGTTAGAGAACAAAAGAAGTCCATTCTAATTACAAAGTATGAATCTTTCAAGATGGAACCTCATGAAAATGTTGATCAAATGTATTGTAGATTCAATGATCTCATTAAAGATTTAGAGGTGCTGGAAAAAGAATATTCTCTTGGTGAGAAAAATAGAAAAATCCTGAATGCCTTGTCCAATGATTGGGAAAATAAAGTGACTGCTATTGAGGAGGTTAGAGATTTGAATACTATGCCTATTGAATCTCTCATTAATTCTCTTACCTCTTATGAGCTGAAACTTAAGACTAAGGTGCAAGAGGAAGAGGATGCAAAAGTGCGAAAGAATATTGCTCTAAAAGCCTCACAAGATGAAGATGATTCTGCCTCCCTAGATGAAGAAGATGTGGAAGGTGATGACAATGATATCGCTCTCATCACAAAAAGTTTTAAACGAATACTCAACAAGAGGAGATTCAGAAATGGTGGACCTAGCAATTCATTCCCAAATCAGTTCAACAACTCGAGAAACAAAGGGAAGCTAGAGTTCAACAAAAAGCAAACTGATCAGTGCTTTGAATGCGGCCAACCTGGACACTATGCAAGTGACTGTCCAGTGATGAAAAAGAAAGAAGGAAGAAAACCAAGAATAAACAAATTTCAATTCACATGGAATGAATGCAATTCCGATGGTGAAATTGAAGAGGAAGATCAATCTGCTCAATTGGCTTTCATGGCCATTGGAGATGATGAGGTAACATCTTCTAGCTCTCAATTTGAAAGTGATGATGAAGATGATGATGATCTTGAATCTTTCATTATAAAATTGCATGATAGTTTGAAAGAATCTTATGTTAGAAACAAGGAGTTAAAACAGAAAATTAGTTTTTTGCTTCGAGATAATGCAAATCTTTTTCAACAAAACAAAAACTTGAAAACTGAAAATGATTACTTCAAAAAAAAATGAGACTGCTTTACACTTGGATCTTGATAGAAAAACAAGTTTTTGTGAAATGTTCAAAAGGGAACAAGATGATTTGAAAAGAAAAATGGATGATTTAAATGAGTTGCTTCAACATAAAAAACAGGACTGTTTTCAAAGTAATAAATCAAAACCTCATTTTAAGATAAATTCTGCTGCAAATGAGTTTGTTATCCATAGGAGAAGACAAGTAAGATTTATTCAACCTGTTCATATAAATAATTCCCTGATTATGTGTAATTTCTGTTGTCAAAAAGGTCACATGAAAAGTGATTGTTATGTGAGAAAGAATATAAAAAAAGGTATGAAATACATGTGGATAGTTAGACATGATGCTAACTTTAACAAGTAAGAGATTTTGTTAATCATTGCAGTGATTCTTGTTCACAATATTCTTCTTTTGATATTTCTGATATTTTGATTTGAGTTTTCGCTGATATCTTTGAATACTACTGAATCTATATGATGTCAAAAAGGGAGAGAAAAGAACTATTCTGATCTAACGATGATTTGCTAATTTCTCTGTGATAAGTTGGTATGTTGGTATTGCTGAATTCTGCTATCATTTCTCTGTTTTTGTTTGAAATACTGAATTTTCTGTTATGGTTGCTAGTTATTACTCTCATCTTATGATGACAAAAAGGGTGAGAGATGGATGCAATGTGTAAGGGGGAGTTATTATGAGATTATGAGTTTGGCTCTTAAAAGTTTTGGTTGCAATGATTGAGGGGGAGCTTATACTTATTTTTGTTTCTTTCCATCCATTGTTTTGTCATCATCAAAAAGGGGGAGATTGTTGATCTTGATCCCTATCTTTTGATGTTTACAAAACAAATGGATGATACTAATATTTCTTCAAGATATATTTTCAGTTATGAAATTATTTGATTCCATGAACAAGTGCAATTGGAAGAAGACAAAGTATGCTGAAGCTGTCGGACGCTCAAAAAGACTGCATCGGACGTCCAACAACCATTGAGTATCTTCGGACGCAGAAAACCAGCCTATCGGTCGTCCGAAAGAATTGAAGAAAAAGTCTTAAACTCTCTGCCTGCTGTCGGACGCATAAAACAGAGCTATCGGACGTCCGACACTGCCAACGGCTAGTTGACTGTTCAGCTACTTTCTATCCGTTGGAAGCATTAATGAGGCACTTTCTTGGTCCTATATAAATAGTGGTTGGTCAGACACTTCAAACAACTTTGGCACACTGAAGATACAAAAGATCTAGAGAGATTTTAGTGAGAAAATACTCCAAAAAGAATATTTGTAGTCTTAGTGGTGTGAGGTTCATTGTAAGCTTTTCATTTGTGAGTGAATCTTTCATGAGTGTAGCTCTGTGAGGGTTGTCCTGAGGGATAGTAAAACGTCCTGGCTTGACCGAGTGCTACTTGGGGCAAGGAGGAGGTGAACCTTCCTTTGTACACAAGAGTGATTGTAATTCATCAACTTGAAGTAGCTTGTTTCAATTAATCTACAAGCTCAAGAGGAGTTAGGTAGTTAATTGGTTTGCAATCCTTTCCTTTTTATTTACTTATTGTTTCGTTTATGATCTTTGCATTGGTTGTTTTGGGCCTTACAAATCTTTTAAAAAATTTTGTCCATTACAGTACATTAGTTTCTTTGTTAATCAGTTTATCCAATTTTTCATAAACTCTTATTTCTACCACATGACCAACTAGATGAATTGATTGCTTAATCAGTTTATGTAGATTGCTTGGTGTCAAGTGGATTTGGCCTTCAATATGAGCAGTAATTATTTTTTCATATTGTAATAGATAATTGAAATTATTGGAATTTTTTTATTTATAATGAAATTTGACATGCAACCTTTGATTTATAATTATGCCTTAAATTTTTTTCTTAATATATAGGTATGTACAGCCCTCTTAATTCCCACCAAGGTTCATCTTCAAGTCCTGCTATGGAGCAATTAAATGAAGTAGTAGATCAAGAACTGGATATTGAAGAAAATCCGGATGAGATGACTGAAGATGAGTTAGAAATAATAGAAGAACATGACAATGAAGGAGGAGGAGTAGGAGAGCAAAAAGGTGATGGCGGAAATGAAGAACCAGCAATGCCCTTTGAGAAAAAGCAAAGGAAAAAGAAATCAACGGTGTGGGACGATATGAAAATTGTGAAGTTAGACAATGGAATAGAAAAGGTGCAATGCAATCATTGTAAGGAGTTATTTGCCAAGAGTACAACTGGAGCTACATCTCAACACAAGCGTCATCTAAAAGCATGTTTACAAAAGAAGATGGCAATGGGAGAGCAAAATAGGATGAAACAGCAAGTGTTGTCTTTCACCGAAGGGCCATCCGATGGAATTACTTCGATCACAAATTTTTCATATGACCATGCCAAGGTACGGGAGCTTGCTTCTCATATGGTGCTTGCACATGAATACGCATTTTCTATGATGGATCATGTTGTATTCAATAAATTTATGAAAGCTGTGTCCCCATTTTATAAAAAGATTACCCGGCAAACTGTCAAAGAGGATTGCATTTCCACTTATCAACTGGAAAAAAGAAAGCTGAAATCTGTATTAAAGAGTGCTAGTCGAGTTAGCATAACTACTGATTTATGAAAATCTGGTCAAAAAATTCAATATATGGTTGTAACAGGGCATTTTGTTGATTCTGATTAGGTGTTACAAAAACGTGTGTTGAATTTTTGTAATGTGCCACCTCCTCATACGGGAGTAATTATTGCTGATGCTTTGAGTAAATGTTTTATTGATTGGGGGATCGAGAATAAAATTTCCAGCATCACGGTAGACAATGCTTCTTATAATGATGCTTGTGTTAGGAGACTTAGGGAGGATTTTTCTCTAAGAAAGAGGTTAAGTATTGCTGGAAAAATTTTTCATGTGAGGTGTTGTGCACATATACTTAATCTTTTAGTGCAAGATGGCCTCAATCAACTAGGTGATGTGATTGATACTGTTAGAGAGGGGATCAAGTACTTGAACAACTCTGAGGGTCGCCTAAATCAATTTGCCAAAATTGCAAAACAGCTACAGTTGCCCTCTAGGAAATTGATTCTAGATTGTCCAACTAGATGGAATAGCACATATCTCATGTTGGCTTCGGCTTTGGAGTTCAAGGACGTTTTCCCGAGATATGAGGACATTGACCCTGGGTTTCACTATGTTCCAAGTGATTACGAGTGGTTGCAAGTAGTAGAAGTGTGCCGATTTTTGGGTATTTTTCATGAGATCACTAACATGATTTCTGGATCCGACTATCCAACTTCTAACATCTTTCTTGTGGAGCTTTATAGGATTAAAGAGCTTTTAAATGAAAAAGCTCTTGATATTTCTGATCAAATTAGGGCCATGGCTTTGAGCATGTCAGCAAAATTTGACAAATATTGGGGAGAAACCAATGTGGTGCTTTCGTTAGGTGCTATTGTTGATCCAATGTACAAAATGGTACTCATTTATCATGCTTTTCCGATTATTTATGGTGAGGAAGAAGCTGCTGTGAAAATTGATGAAATTAAACAGCTTCTTTATGAGCTTTACAATGAATATGTTGATACTCACTTCTCCTCCCATGCCGGGGAACCACCGAGGCAGTCGGTAAAGCGTAAACATAAGGAAGTGAGTAGTTCTTCGGCTCAATCTCAGGGGAATGTTAAGAAACTTGGACTTCCAATTCTTACTGGCAAGGAAAAATTTCAAATGCATGTTAGTGAAATTGACAAGGCGCCACCTGAAAAATCAGATTTAGATATTTATTTAGAAGAAGGTAGGTATGCTTGTGACGCATCTGCTAATCTGGATGTCTTGGGGTGGTGGAAAGGAGAAAGATGGAGGTTTCCAATATTGTCAAGGATGGCTAGTGACTTACTTTCTATTCCAGTTACAACTGTGGCTTCTGAATCTACCTTCAGTACTGGGGGAAGAGTAATTGATGATCGGCGAGCTTCTATGTCTGTTGAGACAGTGCAAATGCTACTTTGCGGTAGTAATTGGATTCGCAATCTTCATGGAATAAAAACCAAGTCTCGTGTAAGTGTATTACACTTTCTAGTAGTAATATGTGGTTAATTGATTATTTTACTTCATCTTTTATCTCTATAACTCTTATTTTTAGAGAATATCATGACTTTGAGTCTTTGACATTTTTATTTTGTAGGATCAATCTGATGTTGCCGAGTCATCTACGTATCATGAAGTTGAGCTTCCTCAAAATTGAAAGAATGCTAAATTTTAGAAATTGCTGTTGCTGTCCTTTGGTATTCTACTTCATTTTTTTTAGCTCAGTAGCTCTTATTTTTAGAAAATATCATGACTTTTACATTTTTATTCTGTAGGATCAATCGGATGTTGTCGAGACATTTTACGTGTCATGAAGTTGAGCTTCCTCAAAATGAAGGCTAAATTTTAGAAATTGCTACTGCTGTTGCTCTGTTGCTCTTATTGTTTGCTGTCTTTTAGACTTGATTATTGCTTTGATGTTTGTTGTAAGTGAACAAAATATGAGTACTTGACTACTTGTGAATTCTCATCAGCAGCCATGGCTGAGGTACTATGAATGCCAAAGTGAATTCTCATCAATTTAGAGGAGTAATTTTCACATTTCTAAGTTGCTGGACATTCATACCAAGTCAAACACGGCTCTTTTAACTGTTGGACTGATAGAAAATTACATATGCTCTCTTTTGGTGGGACTGCTTGATCTTTTCTCTTTTGCTAATTTGGATTAAATCCATAATCCCCACTCAGCAACAAATATGTATGCCAAATTTGCATCTTCTGAATGGTTACAGACTTGCAGTGAACAGATGGCTGCTATGGTAAATATTTCGAGCTCGAGCTCGAGCTTAACGAGCTCGACTCGATTGTGTTAAACGAGTCGAGCTCGAGCCGAGCTCGAGCTAAATATAGAGCTAACGAGCTCGAACTCGAGCTAGTTATTCGACTCGACAATGTTATCGAGCCAGCTTGAGCCAGCTCGAAATTCGTACAAATCGAGCTCGAACCACTACTACTCGGGCTCGGCTCGACTCGAATAACAGCTCTACATTCAGTAGGAGTTGAGAGGAATGTATTTTATGGACTAAAATAGAGAGGAAAAGTTAATGCAAACCATTTGTATCACTTTTTATAATTTCTATTTTACCCTCCAAATAGAGGGTAAAAATGTAAAACGCTATCATCTTCTTTCTAAAATAAACAGACATAAATATATACATGGATCTTTTTTTTCCCTAATTAAACGTCTAACAAGGTAATAATTGCCAACAACTTTCTATAAAAAAAGGAGGGAAAAGTGCAATTCTTCCATTCATATTTTTTTAAAAAAAAGAAGCATCCAACAACTAGTGAATAGTAGCATATTGCATGTAAATTAAATATACTAGTGTTAATGGCATACTCAATGTGTGTGTCATTAAAAAATAATTAAAACGAAGTAAATTTATACAGATGTTGTCTTTTGCGTAAATCGAATTGCTATAAAATTTTTATTAAAGAAATTTGGTTTATATGAATGCAAAAAAGAATGCATATTGCAAGACATTTTTACTTTTTTGAAAAAAAACTTTTTGGGGGTATTTTTGAAAAATTTTGTTGTAGCAGGGTTTTTAGATTATATTTTGAGATATTTTCAGAAAATATTTTGAAATATTTAAGAGTAGAAGAGTTTTTAGAATATATTTTGAGATATTTTTTACAATTTTTAAAAAATTTAAACTAATTTTTAGATTACCTTTTAAAGTATTTTTTAAAATTTTTTATTATATTTAAAAAATTAATTTTTAAAAAACATTCCCATCTAAACAGATTCGAATCGAAAATTTCACTACTGTTATTCCAAACACGCGGGGAGAGCCGGAGAGAGTTCTATTTTACTTCATTTATTCTTCAAAAGTTTGGGCGGGAAACCAATTTTCCACTTCTTCTCTTCACGGGAACTGGAGACTGGAGTCACAGCGAAGAAAGAGAAATGTCGAAGTTCCAATACCCAACCCTCTCCCGGAGCGACGTCGTCGCCGTGCTTTCCGAGTATGAAATTGCCAAAATTTCTGACGCCGACCTCCGTCGCCCCAATTTCAACTTCCTCACCAGCCTTTACTCTGCTGTCCTCCTCTACATCGACATTCTCCCGTGAATGTCCTAACTGACTTATTTCTCCTCCTTTTAAATTCTTCCATATTATGTTTTTTTGGAAACCCTAACCCTACTATTTCTTTTTTTTTTTTTTAAATAAACCTACAGGGAAGAACCTGATCAGTTCGATTTTGAGACTCTGGAGCGGATCGACAACCCGGACCATCACCGGGATTCATTTCGAGTGTTGAATTTGTTGGATAAGATCAGAGAACTTTTGGCTTCTATTGATTGCCCTTTAAATTTCACTCTCTGCGACTTGCTTAAGCCTGACCCGGGTCGAACCGACTTCTTTCTCGGTGCCATGCTCAATTATATCGTTCACAGGTATCCCGCGAAATTAAAATTCTCCGTTAGTGCGTTTCTTTTAATTGTTTCTGAGCCTTAAAATTTAGATTTTTCTTCAAATTTTCGAGGATTAGAAATTGATTTTATTAGATGGTTAGAAGCTGCTTGCCTACCGTCCTCCCAGGAACGTTCATGCTATGATATACAATTTTGTAAATCTGGCAAATCTGTGACATAGTTTAATTATGAATGCTGCTTGTTCTTTTAGGTTGTCTATTTGGACTCCTATTTGATGCTTTTTTTGAGTGGTAAGAGGGACTTGTTCTGTTATTATGACTCTTAAAAGAGTGAGGTTAATGATATAAGCATCTAGCTTTGATGTTGAGCCTAATCTCGGAAACGATTGTTTTTAGCTTGTGGGGATGGGGCAAGGATGGATTTTGGACCTAAGTGTTGCTGTTATATAAGAGGAGCATGGAGTGGAGTTAGGATGGATTTGCACCCACCTGAAACTCTTATCCACTAGGAGCATTCATTCAGATGCTCGTTTTTGTTGTCAAATAACTAAATTTTTTGTATTACTTTGTTTTCGTTGTGTTTATTTTTTGTTGGTTTGGGATGTAGGAATGCAAAATTGGACTTATTGAGGCCTATTGTCGACGAGTTAACCCTTCTTGAAGAGCGAAAGC
This sequence comes from Coffea eugenioides, assembly GCF_003713205.1. Classification (NCBI taxonomy): domain Eukaryota; kingdom Viridiplantae; phylum Streptophyta; class Magnoliopsida; order Gentianales; family Rubiaceae; genus Coffea; species Coffea eugenioides. The sequence continues at coordinate 23,823,536 of NC_040036.1, forward strand.
AAGAATTGGAGAGCAGAATGTCTCAGGTACAATCTGGAATGCAAATGTGTGGTCGTGAACATGATCTCATCTATGAAATTTACAGATTTATCTTCCTTTCAGTTGAATGAAGAGATATTCCAGTTCAACCAATTAAGAGAAAGTGAGATGCCACTTGTTCAAGAAATTGATGCTAAAGTTAAAGAGTTGCAGCAAACAATTCAAAGTCTGAACAATCACCAGGTGTCCTTGAAGGCTAATAGGATAAAAACGAAGGAGAAGGTTAAAGAAATGGAAGCGAAGGTAGTCTTCTTAAATTATTTGCATTAATCAAAGCAAATTTGTTCAATGGGGTCAGAAGTTATATGTATCGAAATCTTGACTGCTGAGTGCTATTCTGTGCAGAACTTGTAATAGAAATAATCAGTTGTCTCTATTCAGAAAGCATTTCCTTGGACCATATTGAGTGAATCTTGTTCTATTTTCAAAATCATGGTTATTATTATTATTTTTTAATTTATTCTTCTGATTTTTTTCTCCTAGAATGCAAATTATATGTAAAACCATCCCAGAAATGGAAATAGAATTAAAAACAAAAGGAAATATTTGGTTAAACTTTAAATCGCCTTTTCGAATCACTAAGATGGTCTTTCCTTCTTAGTTGTCGAAGAAAGTGACTTAAGGGTCTTTCTTGAGCTTGAATTAATTTTTGTTTTTTTCTTCTTCTTTACTGAATCTCAGGTTGAAAATGCTGATTTTGCCTTGGAGCAATGTAAGCTAGAAAATAAGAGTTTACTTGCTGAAATAGTTCAGTCACCAGACAAGCTTCAGGTACTAGCTGTATAATCTTTATGTGTACTATTGAACTCATTTTAGTATTATAATTTGTTCAGTTGCCCCTTGTCAGACAAGCATTGTGTATCATATAGGAAACATCTGTATCTCTATTTGGGGGCCGGGGGGGGGGGGGGAGAAGAGTATATCTTTAAGATTTACTTGGTTTGTCTTTCATATTGCTTCTTGTAAATTATCCACTGCTTTGACAGTTGGATTTTGTTCCTAAAGGATTTGGATCCTTTCTCATTGTTTTACAAGTTAGTAAGTTTGCAAGATATGCATCTCCTACTATTTAAAGTCCTTTCCCTCGAGTCTTTATTGGTTAGCTTGGCTTGCATATAACAACTGTATGTTTCCTTAATGTTTTCTTTTGATATGCATAATATTCTTTCTTTTCATAATCCAGAGGGCACTTGAGGAGAAAAAGTCACTTAAAGTTGAAGCAAAGAATGCTGAAAGAACAGCGATGCACTCCTTTCATGCCAAGGAAGCTGTTTCTGAGATTTATGCAAAGGTTGTTTTTGACACTGCTTCCTTACTGTCATTTTACAAATACTTATATTCATATAGGCCAGTCTGGTGTTCAATAATTGCTTATCAATGAAAATATGATCACATCTTGGTTAGTGCAAATTATACCTCACAATAGTTATGATATCCACTGCAAAGTATAGGAATTTGGTCGACTGATTTCACTAGATGATCCTTTCTTCTTCCATAGATTGGAGCACCTATTACATGAGCTAAGTAAGAAGCATCTGTATGCCAGAAATCTTGTAATTGTCTTTCAAAATGACCGTGCAATATGCCATCACAATCTTGTGCTAGCTTCCCATGGTTACATTAGTATATCAAGATGCTCAATTTGTAAAAAATACAGTGTTTCACGATTTTACCCCTCTTTTTTGTTTGTCTCTTGGTGACACTACTCTGTTTTATCGTTTTCTTGTGAATTAGGATGACCTTTGTTGAAATTGTTTACTTTCCCTTTTCTGTTTCTGCTTGAGGTTTTCTCTTTTTACTTTAGCATATTGAGTTGGGGGAATTAGTGAACCAAGATTTTGACCTTGAACTAGAAAATGGTAATAAATAATAAATAACTGCTCTGAATGAAGAAAAGGATCAGGTAAGTTGAAATTGAATGGGATCTGCAGTTCCAGCTATATGCTGGCAGTTTAAAGCTTTTTTTTTTGGCATAAAACTTTTGAGCGTCTAATCTTAATAATCCCTGTGTTCATGTTGGGTCGGTCTGACAGCTATGAGGGGGCATATAGTGATTGTACTGCATTTGCTTTGACGTTGTCCCTTATGGCAGTTTATGTACCTATCAAAAATAAAATAGAGAGTTACACGGGTAAGAAACTGAACAAGAATAGATCTGGGGCAAAAATGAACAGTATGTAAGGAAATTAAGTGGTTTTATGTACTTCAAATAGGATCATCATTTAGGTGATTAAAGTTGGCCAAGATGATTATCAGAGAAACAATCATATGGCATGGGTAAATGGTATCTCTTTTTTCTTGTAACATCAGACCGATGCACTTTTTGCACCCAAAAAAAGAAATAATGCTGCTTGAAACTTCCAGTTGAAAGTGTTTGATAGGGTCTTTGCTTGTTTTTCACCATTTCAGGCTGGCATGAAGCTGTCCAAGCAGTTAGCTCGGATGAAAGTCCTGCAAGATCAGGTTGATTTATGATTGTTTCACCTTCTTTGCTTTGAGTAATCTATTAGGAAGTTTTGACTAAAAAGTTTAAAATGGTTCAGTAGCCTTTGAGGTAGTGTAGTTGTACCCGGAATATCACAGTTTCTTCTAGAAGTTCTATCTTATCGTGGTTTGATCTTTTTATATATCTTTATGACCTGGCGGTCCTAGCCCCCAGCTGGTGGATGGTGCTCAGCTTCTCAACCATATGTGGGTTGAATTTGCAAGATATAGGTATCTCGAGAAATACTTAAATGGGACAGAAACTCATGGATTTTAGATAGTTTGCTTTGTGCCACGTACCTTCTGGTACTTACTATCTGCACTTTCCTTTTGGAACTTTAGCCTAGGAATGATGTGCCTCTTGTGAGATAGTGGGAGTTTTCGTAATTTGACTTATTCTTTTGTGCCAATCTTCGAAGTAGATATGAGGCTTGTTAGATTTATTAGGAAGCTTTTTTCTTGAACTGTCCTTGCATAAAGCCTTATTATTCCCCAAAGGCAACAAAAAGCTGACTCTGGAAGTTCTTGGTAGGTGAACTCGGCCAAATCTATTGAAAAGGATGTTAAACTTCTCAAAGTTAAACTGAGTGACCAAGGAGTATTGGATAAGTCGCTTGATGCTAAATTGGTTGACCTGCAAGCAAAAGGTTGCTTCAATTCTGTTTGCCATTAATTGGCTTCGTTCTACTTTACTCGAAACTCAGTATGATGAACATGTCTTCTGTTCAGTGGACCAACTGGATAAAGTAAAGTGGCAACTAGAGCAGGAAAGAGGTCAGACCTTTGAGCAGGCTACTAAAGAACTAAAGAATGTGAAGATGGAAGTGGAAGCAAACAGGAGTGCTCTACAAACTCGTCAAAAGCAGGTGGAAGCTGTTGTCATGGAGGTACTGTTTACAGTTTTAGTTCTACTGTTAACTCTTGCACGAGTGGTGGTTCTGGTTTTAAGCCTTCTCCTTCATTTATCAGGCAGATAGTATAGGTGAAAGTATTAACTCAGTCAAGGAGGCTGGAGCAGCCAAGATGCACGAAATGGGTCTAGTATCTGAAGCTATAATGAAACAGGTACAATTGTCTCAATGTCTTACGACTGATTGGAAAGGCTGGTAAGAAATGATCTAACATAAGCATATTTTGATAAGCTATTCTATAAACTCTTCTACCATGGTTGAGAAAGACATGGGTATTGACATATTTAGAACTGGTTATGCATCATCCTCGGATTGTCATGTGTGTATTCTTTATTCAGGCAATGAATATTGCAAATTGCAATGCTTAGTCTGCATTTTAATCACAAGCTGAATAGGTTTTCAGTGCTTTAATAATGAAACTGGCTTTACTTCAAAATTATTTCTTCCTAATGTTTTCCAAGGTTGCAGATATTGCATGGACTACACTGCACATTATTCTTTGACTAGTGAATTTGTTATTTTGATAAGGGGAAGCATTTAATAGAATGGAAAGACACTTAGGATCTTATCTGGCGGCTGTTTGCTACTAATTGCTAGCGAATGGTGCCTTTTGACTCTTTTATTACTTCCTAAGACTAATACATTACCAATTTGCCTGCAGTTTTACGAGTATTCAGATTCTATAAGGGACTCGCTGCCAGGGATTGAAATTGAAGTGGACATGGTAAATATTCAGGCTGGGAACTGATGAAGTCTGGCGTATCTTGTGTAGCTGATCTTGCATTATCTGCGATCTACACAGCACAATGGATGCAGTGATCGGCATGCTTTGAAATTGCATAGTTTGTGCTGGCCTGCTAATTGTAAAAAAGAGTTGCATGTGTGTGCCGCTACTTTTTGCTTCTTGGGAATGATATATATAGAATAATAGAAACGTTCTCTTAGGGTGGAATCTGTGAAGCGCACTTGTGCATTTTGAGATGCAACGCCAGTACAGACATAAGTTAACGATCATGTGGGGAAGGCTCTATGCCAAGAGGCTTTGTTGCACTACTGTCCACTGTAATGATTGTCATGTAACAAGTAGCAGGCGGCTGTTTATGGTTCAGGTAACTAATTAGGTGAGTTGGTTATCAGGTCAAGTATAAGGTACAGGTTTGGCTGTAGATTAGGGAGGGAGTTTAAACTTTAAGCCTCTATACTTGCCTTAAAATCCATAGGTGTGTAGTAGTGCATTCATTTGATTTAGAGGTAAGAACCATTCCCTTTAAACCCCTTAGTCCAGTTTATGGTTCAGGTGAACGGTAGGTAGATGTGTATTGCAACGGAGATTTCTTCGCATGAAACTTCCCCTAATTTGGTCCTAGGCAAGTTTAAGTTTTTGAATTGGAACTAAACCAAAACAATTTCACTTGTACGATTGTGAAATGCTCAACTATTAGGCGTTTTTTTTATTATTTTCAACCAGAAAAGGTGTTCCTCGACATATGTTTGACTCCTGTTAAATTTAGTTAAGTAGTGTAGGAACCTTCCATGAGTTTTATGTTGTAGAAACGTTCTTTATACCAGTACCTTTAATCCTAGGTTAGAGTAACTTTTAAAATATAATCTAGACTAGCCGAAGGCCCTAAACCACAACAAATGAGACGGTTTTTAATTGTCTGTGGCAGATCATGTTACATTAGTTTAAATCAAGGGATAGTTTCTGGTGATAGCAGCTACTTCCCTTGAGGTTACAGAAATCTCTCTTGTCAAGTATGTTTTGAGAACAATTGGTGATATAAGCACAACTTGATAAAACATATTTATTTCTGCTTATAAGCAAACAAAAAACCAATTCCGTTGCCTATTCCTGAAGAATAACGCACTTTTTGAGTATTTCTACTACATGTGCTAACGTGTTAGTGCTGCAAAAAACTCCATGATCAACAAGTTGGGACTTGGGCGATTCAGAAGTCCATGAAATGCATCCCATCAATGGCAGCTTGTCAAAGAGGAGGAGAAGCAGCAGCAGCAATGTTGTTGAACAATCTACTGCAGCCACTCCTCCGCAAGTACCCGTCATCTCAATTCCAGCTCTCATTCTACGCCCCAGTTTTCCAGTTCTTAACAGGCAAAAACTACCTCAGACTAGGCCAACAATTACACGCCCACATGGCCCTCCGCGGCCTATACCCCAATGCATTTCTCGCTGCCAAGATGGTTGCAATGTACGCCAGCTGCGGCGATATCAACTCCGCTGTGAAATTATTCAGCGCCGTTGAATACCCGTCTACTCTTCTATTCAATGCAATTATTCGCGCGTTTACTTTATACGGAGAGTCCCATACGACTATCCTGATTTATAGTCAAATGCATTCTCTTGGTTTGCGCGGGGACTATTTCACTTTCCCATTTGTGTTGAAGTCTTGCGCGAATTCATTGTGTTTTGAGCTGGGAAAGTGCGTTCATGGGCTGAGTTTGAGGAGTGGTTTAAATTTTGATATCTATGTAGGGACTTCCTTGATTGATATGTATGTCAAATGTGGTGCACTCGATGTTGCGCGGACGATGTTTGACGAAATGCCTGTCAGAGATACGTCTTCTTGGAATGCATTGATTGCTGGGTATATGAAAGATGGATTCGTGAATTCTGCTGAGGGGTTGTTTCGGGCTATGCCCAATAGGAGTATCGTGTCTTGGACTGCTATGATTTCGGGGTACACCCAGAATGGATTTGCGGACAAGGCACTGGGATTATTTGACGAGATGATAAGTCGGGACACAGATGTGGTGAAGCCCAATTGGGTGACGATAATAAGTGTTTTACCTGCGTGTGCACATTCAGCTGCGCTTGAGCGCGGGAGACAGATTCATCAATATGCCAGGGAAAGGGGTTTTGACTCCAATACATCAGTAATGACGGCTCTTATGGCCATGTACTCAAAATGTGGCAGCTTGGCTGATGCTCACGTATGTTTTGGTCGGTTGAGGCCAAATGAGAGGAATTTAGTAGCATGGAACACTATGATCACTGCTTATGCATCTCATGGATGTGGCAAGGAGGCGGTTTCCACGTTCGAGCAAATGATTGGAGCTGGGGTTCAACCTGATGCAATTACATTTACGGGGCTGTTATCAGGGTGTAGCCATTCTGGCCTTGTGGATGCTGGATTGAAATATTTCAACTGTATGAGATCAATGTTCTTGGTTGATCCAACACTCGAGCATTATGCTTGTGTTGTAGACCTTCTGGGCCGTGCTGGACGATTGGTGGAAGCTTATAATCTCATCTCTCAAATGCCAATGCAAGCTGGACCAAGTGTCTGGGGTTCCTTACTTGCTGCTAGTCATAAACACAGAAATTTAGAGATTGCAGAACTAGCAGCTAAAAAGTTGTTTGTCTTGGAGCCTGCTAATGCTGGGAATTATGTCATGCTTTCAAACATGTATGCAAAGGCTGATATGTGGGAAGAAGTGAACAGTTTAAGAACTCTATTCAAGTCGAAGGGTGTGAAGAAGACTCCTGGGTGTAGTTGGACTGAAGTGAACGGAAAAGCACATTTATTTCGTTGTGGTGATACGTCTCACCTTCAGACAAAGGAAATTTACTCCTTGTTGGAGGAGCTACCAGAGAAGATCAAGGCAGCTGGTTACATGCCAGACACTAGTTTTGCCCTGCATGATGTTTCTGAAGAGGAGAAAGAACATTATCTCACTACACACAGCGAGAAGCTGGCTGTTGCATTTGGGCTTCTTAGCACAAGCCCTGATACTGTCATTCGTGTCACAAAGAACCTTAGAATTTGTGGAGACTGTCACACAGTCATCAAATTCATTTCTAAAATATATAGACGTGAAGTCATTGTAAGGGATGTTAATCGGTTTCATCATTTTAAAGATGGATCCTGCTCATGTGGTGATTATTGGTAAATGCAGATATAGTTGCAGTTTTCAGTTCACTATAAGTTTTCTCAGAAGCTGGATATTCGCAGGTCCTCTTTTGGAGCTTTTTGCAAGGAAGCTGCAATGTTGCATCTGGATTGATATTAGCTGCTACGAAGCAGAGAAATTCGTGGTTTTAAGATATTGAAACAGTGTGGGAGACTTATTGCATTAGTGTTCAAGATGAATCATAAAGCTGAAAACTTTAGGGGGTAGAATGGCATCTATTTCCAGATTCTTCTACTTCATGCTTGCAGGCCATAAGAATGTCTATCCTGGACTGTAAAAACATCATCTTTGGTATGTAATGGTTCACTCGCAAGTTCAATATCATGATGACCTCTAGAGATGATACTTATAAGGAAGGTCATTGTCTTCATCATTCTAAAGATGGTTTTTATTTATTTGGACACGACAATTCCTCGTGATCAGATGAATCATCTTGTGGATTGCAACTGGAGGAGGTATCAGCTTTCAAACTCGTGGTGATGTACTTTGTCCTTTGGGCAGACTATCCAGATTCTAAGTACAAGGGCAATTCAAAGAATAAGTGTTGGAAGAGTGAAGAATTTGATCAGCTGACTGGTGATTCCTGCTTCGAGAGCTTCAGCTGTGTGACTGTGGTTCATGCCATACCTGTAAGTTTGCGAATTGCTTTCTGTCAAATAAATACATATCATGACGAGTTTATGGTGTGATATCTTGAATTTTCTGCTTCTTACTTCATCTAGTTTGAATAAGGATGATAATGGGATTATATAACTTAGGGTCATTTACCAGGATATTGGTATTTTATTGCAATTTTAATAAGTGGTTCTATTCCTACTCCTATAATAGGAAAATTGACTTTATGTAAAGTTATGTTCTTTATCATTGAAACTTTTTGTTTCTGCTTATCAACTTCCATATGTTTTAGTATGCAATTTGGTTCTTTTGGGACTTGCTTTCACAGTACTGGCTCACTTCTAGCCCTTCAATTGTTACACCCTGTTACAGTTCTGAGGTATATCGATGATTGTAGGTTGTCAAAATTGCAGACTGGGGAAACCTGGAGCCTGGGATGTAGTTTCCATTTACATCCGTTTGTGCCTTGAGTCTTAGCTTCAACTTTGTAAACCGGTTCATCTGACAAGCCTACAGCCTAGTTAGTGATTTGAAGTGTAAATGTTTGTTTTGCCAATTAGAATATATTACAATTCGTGAAAAGAGATGCTAATGTAGTAGCTCATTGATTAGGTAAATTTGCCAAGAACTATGAGATGTTAGAGTGGGATCATGTTATTAAAGATTGTGTACGTTCTGCTCTAATCAGAGATGTTGCAAGTTTGAAGCAATCCAATGCAAGTATTTTTCTGTCCCAAAAAAAAAAAGAACTTATTGCAGTCAAATTATGCAGTCGCCACTTATGTTCGACCAAGTGTTTAGCTTGCATTGCTATTTATATACTTTGTGACATGAAGCTTCGGTCTAAGCAGCTGAATTTGAAGTTGCATTTACTCTTTTTTTTTTGGTGAAGTATATTTCATTCATAAATTGAAAGCCAATATAAATGAGAATGTCAGAACACTGAATTTGCAGTACGACAAGAAACACGGGAAGGGATAGCACCTAGTTTTATTGGCCGAGAAAAACCAAAATAGTTTGCCAGTTAATCAATTGTCCTTTTTCAAAATCTAGGACTGCAACTGCAAGACAATTTGGTGACTTAAGCCACTTGGAAACTTTCTAATCTGCTGTCAGTACTGACTCGGGAATGTATAAGAAACGTTATGGTGAGCAATTATGGTGATTCATGTATGCTGATGCAGGAAAATCCATGTGTCTGTTGCATATACAACATGGTCTACAACCAAGTCTATACAAGCATTTGCCTGTCAACTATTTTAAAATAATAATGATACTGATAATATTTGAACAGCAATCTAACAAGAATGTAAGGCACAGGCTCGTGTCTAAAAACATGAAACACTAGCAATCTAGCAAGAATGTAAGGCACGGATTCATGTCTAGAAACATGAAACGCTTGCGTTAACACAAGACTTGGGAATTAGTATTTGCACTCCCATTTTAGCCTCTGGCACTCCAATTCACTCAATAAATAATATGCCTCCAAGGAATGTTAGAGGCTAATTGGAGAGTGCAAATATCACTTCTCATGAACATATATGTCCCCTTTTAGATAAGTCAATTGGTTAGTGGAACTCGTTAATGAAATTTGAACAGTTCCATTTAAAGTACAAATCCGGAAAAACATATAGTTAACACCGTGACTCCTCAACCGGAACGTTTGTATAAGTACAGGAATAATTCTCCACCTTTTCGCCATTTCCTTTAACCTTGGTCCAGGATATTCGCCATGTCTGGAACAAACTTCGTCTGCAGCAAAAAGGGAATGGATGCATAACAGTGTTAAAAAAAGGGAATTTTTGTTTAGAGTTCAAGGGAAAAATGGATTCAGACACGAAAAACACATCATAATGTATCCTTTTAAAAAGAACACCAACTCCTAACCAAGCAAGGGATTATTAAAATGTATCGTTGTGAAGGGTCATATTTCAGGCAGAAATCCAATACTACCTCTCTGTTTCAATAACCCTCTTCATTAGCATTAGAGTCAAGAAGACAGGGACCATAGCTGCAAATAAATGCTTAAGAGTATGCCCGCTCACAATGTGATGAGTCCATTTGTAAATTGGTTTATCAGCTGCTTCTTCAACCTTAGCTATAACATAAAACCCTGTGTATTGTGCAGCAACGTCCTAAGAAGACAGTATAGAATGGCAACTAAAAGTAGTACAAAAAAGAAACATCTGAATCAAGAATGTTACAAACCTGCAGCCCATAACCAATACAAAGAATGTGTATACATTGGAGGCAACAGGATAGTCATCAAAGGAATGGCTATGCAAGGAACAAACTGGACCAATGCATATGGACGCAGATCATCAAAAAACCTAAGACAGAAATGTACGTACAGTTAGACCACAATTCAAACTCAAAAAAGTTCAAGACATAATTTCAGTTGAAATGCTGCTTCCACTTCAGTTATCTACAGCCGTGAGAAAATTTTAGAGTCTAAAATGCTTACGCAAAAAAATAAAAGGAAAAAGAAGATGGACACCTCTCCTAATGCTACCATAGGCAAATTATCCAAGACTACATGTAAACAGAAATAACTCATAAATGCAGATTCAATCATTACTGCCTATTAGCTGTAATAATCGATTAGTAAGACTTGAAATATATCATGTACTCCTTGCTAAAAGAGAAGCATACTTACCACCAATAGAGAATGCTAACTATACCAGTCAAGAGCAGAGGAAGAATTGATAGAGTCCCCCATTTTTCATCCACTCTTTCAATAATGAAGATTGAAATGATGGAAGTGAAAGCAATAGTCATCTGCGGCAATTATAGACCTCACATTAAAATAATAACCAGAATATATAGCTACAGAATTATGGCCTATCTGAGAAATCCCAAGCTTCATCGCAAGAAAACTTACAGGCAAGCGGTCCCAGACAAGACGAGCATCATTTGGTTTGAGATGATAGTAAGCGGATCCAAAAGCAACAGCTGTAACGCCAATGAAAAAACATGTCCAACCCAATAGCTCACCTTGTGATCTTTTGGCACCATTGTCAGGAACATCACGGTCAACTCAGCAAATTGGGAGCCAAAAAAATTTGAGAAAATGTGACATATTGAAAGAAATAATGATAAAACATTATACCTTAGCCTGAAATAGTTCCGATAATAACAAAGTATAAGCCCAATTGCGCCAATTACAAAAAAAGGAAAATTTGATACCACATTCAGCATGTTCGGTATCCCTGTTAATCATAGCACACGTTATTTTCTATGAATGGATAATACAGGCTCAATCGTGTTTCAAAGTGCAGAGACAACTTGAGATGAAGTATATTACAGCCCCTCAATTACAGTTTAATAAGTTTCTTTGAACATAAAATATGTACATAAGCTTGTAGCAAACATGGAAAGGATGCAATTACATGTACTTTGAGCATCTCCAACAGCGATGCAGTTTTCCTTGTGCATACAAACAGCCCCAGAATAAAGCCAACCCCTCAAATTCCATTAACCAAACAAAATGAGTTAATAAACTAGATAAATATTCAGTACCATGCAATGCTTCTCCGGTAAGGAACAAATCATGACGCACTCATCTGGATGCTAGGATGCGCAAAAGACAGGTCTGCTTGATTTTTTTTTTTGCATAATTTGAAGGCAAAAATACTAAAACACACGTACTTTCCAACTTTTTATGCCAGTGAATACTGAAGCTAGAAGTATAACAAATTTCGAGCAGACCAACGTTTACATACAAAATCAGACAAAAAATAAAAACGAAATTGAGCAGCGCTGGAGCCCTAAATTTAGCATATCTCAAGCATCAGATTCCTACGATTCGACAGGACAAGAATCATAGTAGGAAAGGTTTTAGGTGCAAAATAAGAAAGAAATTCGGGGGAAAATAGAGAGATATCTTTACCAAAGAATTCACGCTGATCAGCAAAATCATGGTATTGTTCGGACTGGGGAATTTTCGGAGTGACAACCATTAAAACTATAAAACACAAGATTGCTACTCCCCATACTAACAGAGTTCGTTTACTCATCATCTCCTCTGTCTTTTTCCTTTTCAGATTTCTTCTTTCTTTCTTCTCTCCTCTGATTTCCAAACAGCCATAATGACGAGGGAAGAAGGAAGTTTCCTCAGCTAATACGACAGTTTGGTCGTCAGCGCGGTAAACTTGTAATTCAGCTTTCCGTTGAGGGGTTAGTTTGTCCAATTTCCTCTGTCCAATGTACGAAGAGGAACTTCCGAGTTCTTACCAATGTTCCGTTCACTTCGAGTTTCGCCTTCTACAGTTCTACTCCGATTTGTATTTTTTTTAATAATATTATTTAGTTTTTGGATTTTTTGAAGGAAAAAGAAACTTTCTATCCTTATTAGTTATTGGTTGGGACTTGGGACTCAAGTAGCAGTACAAGTTTTTCGTTTATGCCCTTATCAGCCTTTTCGCCAAGATTAAGGTGTAGTCCAATTCGCGCTACAATGCTAATGGATACTAAGAATGTATACATAAGGAGTATTAGAAAAATTTATAAATTAAAATTGAAATTTACATGTGTATCATATATATATATATATGCATGACACGTAATAGAAAAGGTTTTAGTGAAGGCCTCCTGGATGGCTTTCAAATCTCCCATAAATTTTTTTTTTTGGATTTTTCATTTATTTTAATACATAAATTCAATTAAAAAGTTTAAAATAGTGATTTACAACTAATCTTATGACATTCAAATTTAAAATTTAAAGCTTTTTAATAAATCATTTGTAGTTTGTTTTTAGACTTTAATCCCTTTTTCCTTCCATAATTGAAGAAAATAAATTTGGATAATTTGATTAGGTCCATAGTAAAATCATTCACCCCATTACAACTTTATCACTTTAGCCCATTTTACTCCTTGATTAATATAGATTGATTTGTCAAATCTGAGGAATAATGTGATTAGTCCCATTTTTTAATCATTTACATAATAATATTTTTAGCACTTTCCTTCCAGGTATATACATTGATTTGTCAAACATTCCGATGACATATCCAATTAACTTATTTTTTAGCTTTAAACTTATCCTATTAGACAATTATTCAAACCAATGAAATAAACACTTTGACATACAATGTCATCTAGATAATTTTTGATATACACAAAACTCCATTTGGATAATTTTTCATATAACATGTATATCAAAAAGTGCACATAAAACAAAATTTTATATGAATTTTAAATTAATAAAAGGGGCATTTAGATTCATCAAAAATTTGAAAACAAATATTTGTTTAAACAATTATCTTGGGTGGTCGTCACAAAAATAATAGTATTTCACTAAAGTTATACCCAATTACTTTTTCTTAACAGCTATAATTTTAAATTTTTATTTGAAAAAAACACATGCAAAGTGAGGTAATGATAACTCAATAATAAAAGGAATAGAAGAATAGGAGTACAAGACTAGGAAGGGTAAAAGTGAGGTAACGAATTCTAAGTAATAAAAGGAGTATAAAGATAAGAGTATAGGGTTTGGGAGGTTAAAGTCAAGGGAACCATAGTTGTGGATTGGGATGAAACTATCAAAATGGGTGATTTATGTGGGTTAAAGGTATATAGTTTTACATAGTTTTGGTTATCTTACCCATTTACGATTCATTACAAAATTTTATGTGTTTTTTCTCCCATATTTTTTGAGCAACAAAATAAGATATCATTGTAATCAACAAAAATAAAAATACATTATAATAATAAATAAATTTTTACCCAAAAAAATTACATAGAAGAACCAATAATTGTGAGTTTCAAATTTTGCACACTAGAAGAATCTCAAAATAATTTAAATGTGAATGCAAAAAATAAATTAACACTCAATGAGTTAATTAAAACTTTGATGGAATGGAAGGAGGAAATAGGATAAAATTTAACAAAAATTAAAAAATAGGAAAAGAACATTAAATATATCTTTGCAAAAAGTAGAAATCAATTATTGTATTGGTAGCGATTTAAATTTACTTACTAATGAATTTGAATTCACAACTAATTTAATTAGTACTAAATAAATAGTCACAATCTTTCCATTTAAAAGCTAATAATTAATGAGTTCAATTGGGTTACCTATTTGAAACTAATTAAATTGCATACTCATACTCATTTGTTGAAGAACGAGTTGAAAAATTGGTCACTATTTATAACTATAAATGGGTGGAAAGAGTAATAAAGTAGGAGATAAATAGGTTGTGAAATTGGATAAGAGATTGCTCAATTTGATAGAATTAAAGTAGGACAAAGTGAATGTAGAGTTTGTGAGAATGAGGAGTTGGAGGGATATGGGAAGTTGGGTTTGGAAGGTGAATAAAAGGGTAATGAGAAGTAGGAGAATGTTGAAGGGAAGTAATGTAAAAACAAAACATGGAAAGAAGGGGTAACAATGTTGTAGTTGATGTGCTTTTAGTATTTCTTTAGGTAATTTTATGGTCTTTGCTAATATTTTTGTAATATACTTTAAGCTTTTAGATAATTTATATAAATATAATATAAATTAGATACTAAAATAGCATTCTTTTAATTTTTTAACCTTTTTTCATGTAACTAATATAAATAATTCATTTGCTATTATTATTATATTAAACGTAAATCCGTGCATAGCATAGATTACAATACTAGTTTACATTGTATCCACATGTGTATACAATATCAATTTATAAAAGATAAATTCCAAAATAGAATATAGTAAATAAATTAAAGATCTTTTATTGGATGGCTTCTCCAAAATCTGACATTTGAATTACAGCCATTCATATTTATTATTCTGTTACTTTTTAGTTTATTTTTTAAGTCTAGCACTAAAACCTCAAACTAATAACCAATAACACAAATTAATAATATCTAATTACTAGCTACATCACAAAAATCCTCTCCAAAAATGATATTCTTGTTATCTCTTGTGTGTAATTTACTCCTTATTAATAATAATTTGCAAGTTATATTTATCTCTCATACCTTGCATGTATATAAAACTACATTAGTAATAAAGAATAGCTCATGTCAAAAATCACTTGAAAATTTTAGGAAAATATATTTGCACTCTATTTTTTATTATTTGTATTTCCACTATCATTCTAATAAGTAGACTGTGTGATACTCCCTCTATCCCGCAAAGTCTATTACACTTCGGAAACAATGCTTTTTATGCACAATAACATCCAATTATCTGTAAACTCGTTTGTTTCAAGTTTGCCCTTTACATTCCACTAACTCGTCCAAGAAACAAATGGGTCCAAATGGGACCCATTGAAAGCACTCCTTTGTTTCAGCCATAAAAAATTCATTTGCTTTTCAAAATCTTCTTCATCCAAGAAACAAATAGGTCAAAGTGGGACCCACCAAAAAGCAATCCTTTGTTTTAGCCACAAAAAACCAGTTTCCTTATCAAAATTTTTTTCTAGCAGACATTCCAATGGGATCACCATCTACTACTAAAATCTTCTCTAATTCTCTGTAGTTAGCCATTCTTCAATTGCTGCAAATCAAGCTACGATAATTTCTCTAGAATAACTACAAATTCCCTTTTCTCATACTCCATATTCACTTGAAAGTTTTCACCTTTGATTATAATTTTGGTGCTCCAGTTCGAGAGAGAAGCATTGGAAGGATACAAAGTAGATTTCTAATCCAGAGTTGATAAAAAATGAGATTGAAAGGTTAGTTAATTGTCTTTTATTCTTTCTTTTTAATGGGCTTTTTTTTCTATTTTCTCATGTAAGAAAGGTTGGATCTTTTAAACGTTTTTAATGTTTAATTATTGATTATTTTGTCTATAATTTCTTAAAGAATTGCTGCCAAATTATTTACTGAAAATTTGGGTTTTGGCAGATTGCTCAAAAAAAAAAAAGTCTTGAAATGTCTATTTTAAATTATTTAACGGGATTATACCACTAACTTGTACATCTATATATGCAGTTCATTTTTTTTGTTTACACTCTGTTTCAGAGGTGACTTTTAAAAGAAATATAGATACTTTTAATGATATTGAAACTAATAATTCTACGAAGAGATTAACTAATCAAGAAAGGCAAAGATTTCTGAAGCTTTATTATAGGTAAGTAATGCCAATAAATTGAAAAGGGGAACGATCAGGAACGTTGCAAACCTATTTAAAACAAGTGTTAGGACAGTCCAGAGAATTTTGAAGTTAGCAGCAATTACTTCTACATATGGAGGGGTTGACGATACACTCAGATTTCCTAAAGATGCAGAAGAAAATGAGTGGAGATTGATTTTACTTTCATCATGGCAATTCCTCTTCGGCGCCGGACAAACATCTAGTCACTTTCAAGTGAAATGAAAGTGCCTAAATCAACCCTTCACCGACGAATTAAAGAAGATGTTATAAGGTCACACTCAAATACACTCAACCCACAATTGACAAATCATAATAACAAGTAAGGTTTAACTTTTGCTTGTCAATGTTTGAACCAAAAAGTCTCAACACTAATTCAATGTTTATAAGTATGTTCAATGTTATGCATATTGATGAAAAGTGGTTTTACATGACTAACGAATGTGAAAAGTATTATCTTTATCATCAAGGAGAACAACCTCTTAGGACATGTAAGAGCAAAAAATTCATTGTGAAAGTTATGTTCCTAGCTGCTATTGCTCGAACACGTTTTGATTGCTCTGGTAACCCAACATTTGATGAAAAAATTGGGATTTTCCCTTTTGTATTTAAAGAACTTGCAAAAATGAGTAGTAAAAATCATATGGTAAGTACATTAGAGACTAAGTCAATATTGTCAGTGATTAAGGAAGTGTATAGGAGGTGTTTAATTCAATAGGTTTTGCCTGCAATACATGCTAAATAGCCACGGGATGGTGGTAGTGTTACTGAAATTTTGATCAAACAAGATAATGAAAAACCACATATTGATCCCACTGATCCTAAATTTATTGAAACTGCTTCTAGGGATGGATTTGATATTCACTTGTCATTTCAGCCTCCTAACAGTCCGGACATGAATATTCTTGACTTAGGATATTTTAGAGCTATACAGTGCTTACAACATCAAGAAGCACCCGTGTCAATTGATGAGCTAATTCTTGCTGTGAAAAAGTCATTTGATCAATTATCAAGTGAAAGTCTGAACAATGTTTTCTTAACATTGCAATCTTGTATGGTAGAGGTGATGAAAAATCTTGGGGGACATAATTATAAAGTGCTACACATTGGGAAGCACCATTTAATGAAAGAAGGTTGTCTTCCACTATAAATAGAATGTGAAAAAGAACTTTGAATCAAGTTCTAAGTCATATGCAAGTATGATTATCTTTACTGGACATGTCAGATTTTATGAAGTTTTTTTATTTTTTAAGATTTTTAATCTCCAACTTCTTGTATGTATGATTGTTTAAACTAACTAGTGTTCTTTATTTTCATATTTGTAAGTACTTAAACTGTACTAACCATGTTTTTTGAACAAAATGGTATGGTTGTTCTAATTAGGGGTGCAAACGAGCCGAACTTTGGCTAATTGAGCCGAGCTCGAGTTAATTTTGTTAAGCTCGAACTCGAGCTCGAGCTCGACGAGCTCAAAATATCAAGCTCGAGCTCGAGCTCGAGTCAAATTCGAGTCGAGCTCGAGCTTAAAAAATAAAAAAAAAATAATTATTATTATTTTATTTTTAAAAAATAAAAAATAATTTTTTTAAAAAAATGAATAAAACAATAATTTTTTTAACAAATAATAAAATATTATGGATATATATGTAATTTTACTATTAAAATAAAAAAAAAATATATATATATATAATTGAGCTCGCGAGCCAACGAGTTTAATGTTTTTGAGCTCGAGCTCGAGCTCGAGATCGACTTAATTAGCTCGAGCTCGACTCGAACTCGATATTGACGAGCTCGAGTCGAGCTCGTATTCGAGCCGCTCGCGATTGGCTCGCGAGCGGCTCGATTCGCGAAACACCCCTAGTTCTAATGTGCAAAATGTACATGTGCTTAATGTTCATTTGTTTAGCTATTTATATTCACTTTGCTCTGGAGCATCTTTATTTGTTGTTTTTCACTAAGTTATGTCATATCTCATCTGTTGGAAGATGGTTGAAGTTAAGCAATCCAAGCCTTTTGATTTTGTGGTGCAAGCTTTTGATTGGGCAAAGAATATGGAAGCACTTTTTATGTACTAGTGGTTTTTGGATTGACTGCTTTTATTTCAGTTTACACGATTTTAGAATAGCTTTGTAAAGTTAGCTTGATGTTAGTAGTACTAGTATGACTTATGTACAAAAGGAAAAATGTGCAATGCTAAGTGAAGCTGTGTACATATATAGACAGTAGAGTACTACTTTTGTTGTTGTTTTTAAAACTGTCAATAGCCTTATTCTATAAGGTGAAAATATTGCATATTGGTTTGCATTCTTTTGCTCTTTGATTGGTAGAATATCTGTTTTTGCATTTTTGCATTTTGAAATATTAAAGAAAAGTGTGAGAAATCAACACTTTCATAGACTCCATTTAAATTAAATTTGGTAGCTTGTGTAGTTATTTTTTTCTCGAAATAGAATAACATGCCTTATTATTTTGCTCGTTTAGTTTTTGGATCAATTTAAAATTATTCACCTATTTTTACACTATTTATTGCTTTCAATATGGATTTATTTTGTGACAGTTGATCATTCTTAACAAATTAGTGCATATGAAAATAATTTAAAAATTGAAAGTTTTCAAAAGAAAATCACTAATTAAGTTATCTCGATATTCTATTTACCGAAAAAAATCGAAATTATTCTCTTCATAACAAAACCAGTCTTCAATTGGAGTTTGAAAGAGTCATATACACATTCTTGGTGATGAATTTGGCTGGAGTCGGAAGTCAAACATTGTACAGGTTGGGACATTTGGATGATCTTTGGGATCATACATCAATTTGTGACCAATTAGCACATGCATGATCACATCATTAGTGGAGGGCAGAAATGGGACTTAACTGGTTAAAATAGTTTGAAATGTTAAACATGATAAACATTTTGGAATAGTTTAAAAAAGAAAATATGATACTTTTAATGGGACGAAGGGAGTATCATTCTAATCATATAGTTTTTATTTGAGAAAATCGTTCAAAACGTTTTTCACATTTTATAAAATGACTTTTTTCATCATTCATTTTGAAAAATGTACTTTACGTCCCTTACAAATTCACATTAATCAAATTTGATCCATATCTAGATTTTCGACTAGTTTTTGATCGAAATTCATCACGTGCTTTGCAAGGGATCATTTTTGAAGAATAAAATTATCAAATCAAAATTTACATAATCCAATCCATAGTCCATTTCATAAATGAATTTTTTGTCTCTCATATTTCACAAAATGAATTTTTTCATCCATCATATTTTACAAAATAAATTTTTTCATTCCTTATTAATCATGTGTACGAATAATTTTTCTAAATTTATGTATATATCTATTTGATTTTAACTAAATAATATGAATAATATGTAATATATCTTTATTTGATTTCGTCTGAACGTACTGTTCAGATGAAATTAAAATAGATATATATTAAAATAGATATATACAGGAGTGTAAAAAATTTTGTTAGTTTTTCACTCATGTTAATTTTCTTTTACTGGAAAATTAAAAATAAAAAAGACATTTAATCATAAATATTATCAAGTGTTTATATTAAATTAAGTTTGGACAGAAAAAATAAAGAAGGAAAAAGTATGACAAAAAAAAAGTAAGTGATTGATACTTTTAAATTTTAAGATATTCAAAAGGCAAAAAATCAACTGTTGGTCTTAAAGGTGATGAGTAAAAATTTCAGATTTAAACTACAATTTGTTCGCATGACTATAGAATTTGAATTAGGACCGATTAATTAGATTGTTTTATTACACAACTCAATAAATGAATTATTACCAAAATAGAAAAGATTACAAATATTGAATAGATTCACATGGTGAAATCAAATATATATATATATATATATATGGGTATAAAACAAAATTGTTAGATTTAAATCTATGTATATATCTATTGAATACATATGCACAATTATAATTAGTCTGTTTAGATGAAATCAAATGGAGATATATTATATATTATTCTTACTGTTCAGATGAAATTAAATAGATATATACATGAATTTAAAAAAAAACTATTCGTATATATGGTCAATGAGGGACGAAAAAATTTATTTTGCAAAATGAAAGGGACTATAGATGGATTATGTAAATTTTGAATTGACAATTTTACCCCTATAAAATGATCACATGCAAGACACGTGATGAATTCCAACAAAAACTAGTCGAAAATTTAGGTAAGGATCAAATTTGACCAATGTGAATTTGTAAGGAATTTAAAATTGAGCAAATTATCCGGTTGGCCATTAAACTTTTGCGATCGTCAAGTTTTGGTCACTCAACTTTTAAAGGTTTGATTTTTGGCCACTAAATTGTATAAAGGTAAGATGCGATGCCATTCTGTTACATTTAACCGTTAAGTTCTTTGATATGTCCGTTAGTGCAATTTCCAAGACAAAAGGTAGGGTCTTTTAAGGAAATTCAAAAGATTTGAGAAATGGGAAAGTTGATTTGCTACCCGACGGCGTCGTCACCGGTGATCCCATGGAGAGACCCAACTTCAACTCCAACGGTGGATCTCTTTTATCGAAGTTCTTGCAAAATAAGTCTTTTTCTCTTCTCGGTCCCGATCGAAGAAGTATTTACTAATCTATTTGTGGGTCCTAATCTCTGTCAGATCAAACAAAGACTTTAATCTTGGTTGCTAAAAGCCATAAAAGTGTTGCTTTACGCCAACAAGGGAAAACAAAAGACCTGCTATGGAGAGACCCAACTTCAACTCCAACGGTGGATCTCGTTGACCAGTCAGCGGCCAGTGCCGCCAACAACAATGACGTCGTGGGATGACGTTTCAGGATTAGAGGAGTAGCAGAAAAGGCACCTGACGAGGCTGCAGGCAAAAGGGGTTTTGTGGAAGCATCTAGAGGATCAAAACACGTTGGTCGTCTTCAGGTTAAGTCACGGCGGAGAGGTGGAAGCCGACGAAAATTGTCTGTTTACAGCGTCGAGGAAGGCCATGGGGTCAGTTTTAACGATGAAGGAGTTGAGGCGGAGGACGATGAGGAGATTCTTGGAGGATCTTGGATCCGCGAGTAATGAGGTCAGGAAAATGATTGAATCGGCAATTAAGCATATGTACTCGCCGGATCTGAAGTCGGGTTGGGGGATCCATGTGGTTCAGGATCCATTGAATGCTATTTTAAACTTCCAAAAGAGACCCTGTCTTTTATCTTGGAAATCGCGCTAACGGACAGATTAAAGAATTTAACGGCTAAATGTAACAAAATGGCCTCGCGTTTTACCTTTTTACAGTTTAGCGGCCAAAATCAGACCTTTAAAAGTTGAGTGACCAAAACTCGACGATCGTAAAAGTTTAATGGCCAATCGGATAATTTGCTCTTTAAAATTACACTTTTAAAAGTAAGAGATAAAAAAAATTATTTTATAAAATTTGAGGGATGTTTTGAACGATTTTTTCTTTTTTATTTATTAGATTATATGATAAAATAAATGGTGAGAGTGCAAAAAATAAATGAATGAAATGCGATTAACATTTTTCAAAAAGGGAAAATCGTTCAAAACGTCCCTCACATTTTGTAAAATAACTTTTTTCGTCCCTCACTTTTAAAAATATAATTTTACGTCCCTTACAAATTCACATTGGTCAAATTTGGTTCTTACTTAAGTTTCCGACTAGTTTTTGGTCGAAATTCACCACGTGCCTTGCACGTGATCATTTTTAAGGGCAAAATTGTCAAATCAAATTTTATATAATTCGATTCATAATCCCTCACATTTCATAAAATAAATTTTTTTGTCCCTTACATTTTGCTCTCCTTCTTAAGGATCTCAAAATCCTCAACACAGAGCTTGGCCGATTAGCAATGTCTTCTGGTCTCATCACTCACTTACTTCAAGTGGCAATTACATCAGTCAACACAATATGGTTTTCCAATCTTAAAAATAAGCAGGACTACAATCAAACTCTAGATTCATTCCTTTGCATGGCTCTTGTCATCTTGATTATCTTTATCATCCGGCCAGCCCTTCTGTGGGTAGTCCAACAGACACCTAAAGGCAGGCCTGTAAATGATTTGTACATCTTCTTCGTTATCCTTCTTTGCTTTGTCTCTGGTGTTTTCTCTTATTATCTGGATGTAGGAGTGCTGTTTGGGCCCTTCATTGTTGGATTGGCTATACCTGAGGGGCCGCCTTTAGGATCTGCTTTGGTCGACAAGCTTGATACCTTTTCTTCAGGTGTGCTTTTGCCTACATTCATCACTCTGGTAACCCTGAGAACAAGTCTATCTGCACTGGCAATAAACAAATCCAGTATCATGGTGTCCATCGTACTCATGGTCGTCCCTTTCGCATCAAAGATTATAGTATGCTCCCTGGTTGCAAGATATTGCAAAATGCCCTTGAATGATTCAATAGCACTCGGTCTAATCATGAGCATAAAAGGGGTTGTGGATTTGGCTACGTACAGCTTCATAAGGGACCAAGGGGTAAGTTGGTTCCTTTTCTTCTTTATCAAATGAACAGGCAGGGTGTAGGATATCAGAATAGGAGACTTAGAAAGGTAATGTTGGCTTCAAATCCAGCATCCAATCCTGTTTTTGATAGTACCTCGTAAGGGACTTGTGTTGCACACCTGTCACAACACAAACAAAAGTATGACAGATGTTACAACGCCACAAATTAACACTTGAAATTTAGAAAAACAAGTTATCAGAAGGCAGCTTGAAAGTACAAATATCAAATCTAATTCCACCTTGTGCTTGTAACGATTACAGTCACTGATGATTTTTCCTGTATAAATTATGTCATGCAGATTATCGATCAAACGACCTTTGCTTTGTTGGTTATTTCAACAGCAGCCATAGCCATGTTTGTTCCTTCTATGGTACAATTGCTTTATGATCCTAGCAGAAAATATGCAAGCTACCAGAAAAGGAACATCATGCACTCAAGACATGGAGGTAAGCTACCAATACTTGCATGCATTCACTCATCAGACAACATTGTGGCTACCATAAAGCTACTTGATGCCTCTACTCCCACGGTAGAAAACCCCATTGTGGTCCATGCCCTTCACTTAATTGAGCTACGTGGTCGAGCCTCGCCAATCTTCATATCCCACCAAGTTCACAAGAGAACAGATATTTCTTACTCTGAAAATGTTATACATGCTTTTAAGCAATTTGAGAGAAACAACTGGGGATCCGTGGCTGTCCAAGCCTTCACGGCAATCTCTCCACGCAACCTAATGCACGAGGATATATGCACGCTTGCCCTTGATGTCCTTGCTTCCCTGATTATAGTCCCTTTCCACCGAAAATGGGGCATTGATGGATCAGTTGAATCTGAAGATCAATGTTTAAGGATGGTAAATCGCAATGTTCTCGACAGGGCTCCTTGCTCAGTAGGAATTCTCGTTGACAGAGGACATCTTGGACGTTCTGGCTCAATGACATTATCCGTGAAAGCACACTTTGTCGCTGTGATCTTTCTTGGAGGAAAGGATGATCAGGAAGCACTGACACTGGCAAAGCGTATGACCAGGAATGAGAATGTTAACCTCACCGTCATGAGATACATCTCTAAGGGTCGTGACGGTTCCGACATGGAGGATGACATGAATGACATGAAGGTGCTGTATGATTTTAAGCAAAACAGAGTTGGTCAAGGCAATGTTACTTACATTGAAAAGGTAGTAAATGATTGCCCTGAATTGGTACAGCTAGTCCGATCCATGGCTGATCAATATGATCTTATTCTAGTAGGAAGAAGGTATAATAAAGAGTCTACATTGACAAGAGGACTTGAGGAATGGAGTGAAGTTCCAGAGATAGGAGTCATTGGTGACTTGCTAGCTTCAAGTGATGTCAGACGCAGGGCTTCTGTTCTTGTTGTGCAACAGCAATTGACAACATATTAGAGCAGATGTTTCTGATTTCTTCGCTTTATGTTTCTGGGATAATTGTTTCTTGTTTTTCCTGTGAGGTGAAATAATGGGGGGGTTGAGATGGGAAGGTGATAGTATCATACAGAGATAAATTTGTGAATGTTTCTAAAAATTTAATTGAGCATGAATTTACCTTAATAATATATACACCTGATCATCAGTGTATATAAAATTTATTCATTTTAATATCATACAAAGATAAATTTGTGAATGTTTCTGAAAAGTTTATTAAACATGAATTTTAATAGATTTTTGAGATTTTCTGATTCTTTCCTATGTCTCGCATAAGATTACCAAAGATATCATGCATTTGCGATTAGATTATTCATTATTGCCTTCAAACAATATCCTCTGTCAGCACCAATTTGTTTGAATTCATTGTACAATTTCTCTTTTTTGTTATTTCGTTCTCAATTTCCATTTCTTTTTCTTCTTTACTATTGATGCTACTATTTTTTTTTTCCAATGCAACTATATGTTTTTTGCACTTTTACTCTCCTTTGAATACGTGAATGAATTCCTTTATTTGCTTAATTTAATTTCCCTAGCATTAGTGTAACATAATATGTATTTGATTGTTTTTCTATGGAATTTGATTGATTATGAGCTCTTTGTATGTTGATGCATGATATTAAAATAATTAAAATGTTCACAGCTGTCGAGCACTGTGAACCAAATTTGTTTCTCTATCAAAAAAAACTAATATTGCACAACTACCGAATTTTTTTTTTTTTTTTCTGAAAGAACTACCGAACATTGAAAACCAAAACTGCATTTCTCTCATCTTTCTAAGAAGTTACTGTTTACACATTAGAGAAGTCAATATTTTAATTGACTATGATATGGCGGTAGCATATCATTTGACATTATTATTTATAGTCTTAGGTTCCGTTTGATAAAACTGAATCTGAATTCTGAAGTCTAAATTCTGAAATCTGAATACTGAAATAATTAATTTGCTGAATTTTAAGTACTGAAAAGAAATATATGAATGTCTGAATTTTAATACTAAATTTATTTATACTGTTTGATAAATATTTATAACTGAATGCTTAATAAGTTTAATTTGACAATTTTACCCTTATATCTTTTCATTCAAAAAAGAAATAGAACCTATAATTTGATTAGCTTAAAATTGTTAGGTATAAAAATGACAATATTTATTTTTAAATCAAATTAATATAAAAGATGAAATATATTATATGAGGAGTATGGAGAAAATGTGAAAGTCATTAAAAATGGGTAAAAGAGAAACAGAAAACCGTTAGATAGAGAATATCAGGTTATTTAATTAGATAAGAATTTTGACCATAATTAACAAACAAGGGTAGATTTGGTAGATAAGATAAGGTAGTTGAAGTAATTCTATTAATTCTTATCAGAATTAAGCATTCAGTTAGAATTTTTGTACTGAAAAAAATACACACAAGTTCAGCACTGCTTAACAAATTCAGCAGATGGATTTTCATTTATCAAACACTCAAAATATCTGAATGTCTGAAAATGTTCAATTTCAGCACTTTTTTATGTTATCAAACAGATTGCGTCATTCATGCCATAATAAAACTTATAAATTCCATATGATATCAACAGTTCTTAAACTAGCACATATCTTTCATCATCACTTAAAGTTTTTGTCACAATTCTAAACATGGTTGGCTAACATGCAAAGAACTCAAGAGGCAAAAAAATAAATAAATAAACAAACAAACAAAGAGGATGTGAAATTGCTAAACCAGATAAGATAATGATGAAGATGAACAAGAAACCTACGCTATTTATAAGGAACAACATACAAGCTCTGTACATATTCGAATGCCAGCGCAACAACCTCTACACATAATTAAACACCCTCTGCTTCATTTCTTCATCTTCTATTCATTGAAATAGAAAATTAAAATCGGCACAAAATCGAGAATGATGTCTTCAAACTCGCTTAAAATTTCTAAACTCGCTTTCTAATGCCTTGGTGAATTCAATTGGCATGCCCGTGAATTCAAACACGAGCGCATAATTAAACACCCTCTGCTTCATTTCTTCATCTTTCATTCATTGAAATAGAAAATTACTAGCACAATCTTTCATCATCACTTAGTAGTACTCAGTGTAAAGTGATCAAAAGGTAAATTTGTCAATTATATTTGATTTTGACTTTTTCATATTGATTATTAATTTTAATAAAAAAAAACTAGCAGTGGTATTTTAACTCAAATAATGAGGGGATTATAAATAAGTTTTTAAACTATAGGAAGTTATACGATAAAACACCAAACCACAAGAGAATAAATGGTACTTTACTCAATATATTAATGTTTTGACTAAACATGTAGAGCACATCATGACGGAGCAACTTTCCACATTTCACTGGTTCCACGAAAATGTTATATCTAGAGTTATAGAGATCATAGACAATGAGTTTTACGTGGAAAATTATATTAGCACTCCTTAAAAAATTTCTAACACTCCATCCTCCCTTTAAAAACATAAAGGGAGGATGGAGTGCTAGAGACTTTTTAAAGAGTGTTAATAATATCTTCCATTTTATACTAAAAAAAAACTATTCAAAGATGGCTATAATCTTTATAAATGTATCAAATAAAAAGTTCTGATTAGATTATGCTCAAAAAATTCAGTAAACTCGAGTATTAAAAATATTTTAGCCAACTTTAGGGCTTCTAAAATCTCGAATAAACATCAATTCAATCAGTTATTTATATGACAAAGAAAAGGCCTTGTTGTCTAGTTTCAAACTAAGCAAAATCGGATTTTTCTACATGTTGTTCTTCTGATATCTGCGCAAGTAGCCTGCAAGCTTATATCTCACAAGTTTTGAAAATCTTAGCCCTTAGGTTCATGAATTTCTAGGCTTGCAAACTTACCCGAATTCACACCAAATATGCTCTATATCATGTAAGTTCAATGGTTAGCATAAAGCCCTCAATTTTCACCAACTTATGAAGAGTACAAACAACAGTTTCCTTGCCAAATAATTTTGAGCCATGAACATGACAAGAACATCAATCAAAACCAATGAAGTCACTGCAAAAAAAAAAATTTTTGTTTTGAACTACGAATAGTGCAGACATAATCCAAGGGTATTCGTATACTTTAAGCTGGGGAAAAGAGACATTGTTTCAAATATAACTTAGGATCTTACTTGATTATGGACCAAGGTGCTGCAATGGTGAGTCCCTCTTTTTGCCTCGAGTATATGATGTTTTCCTACTAATTTTTTATTATTTTTTTCTAACAAGAAATGAGTGAAATTTAAAAAGCAAAAAAAGGGCAGGAGGATTAGAACCAAGATCTCTTATTCCTGGACCTCAACCTAACTTACTTATTGAAATATATAGTTACAAAAAGAGGATAAGCACTTCAATAAGTATAATAGTTGCTTCAATAAGAACTTATTGAGATAGCATTACCCAGGAGGACAAGAGTAATAGTTGCCTTTTTTTTTATTATTTTTGCTGCAAAAGTCTGAGTATTACAATACGCCTCCATTGCCACTATCTCATGCCTACAGATTCCTCAATCTTTCACCAAGCCTCAATTCAAATTCGGCCTAGTTTAGTCTCATCTAAATTGCACGAGATTTGTTTCCTTGATTGCAACAAAATCCTGACAAATGTCTTTGTTTCTCTTAGGCTGCTTTAATAGGCTGGCAAACTGCCTAATCTTGCCTTGCTAGTCAGATATATAAGCTACTACTTGGTTGTGTTAGTTTGCAAGGAAAAGTGTGAGAAAATGAAGAAAAGTTAGTTATTTTTTCTTTCATGCATGTTTGGTTGGCAGAATTTTATTTTATTTTTTTGCATTTTCTGCACTTTCTTGCATTTTGTGTCCTGCAGAATGTGTAAGATTTTGAAGAAAAAGATTGATTACTCACAAAAGTTTTAATAACTACTATTAATTGTCATTAACTTCCTACATTCTTTAAATATTTTCCTTAGTAACCAAATGTATATGGAACACTCATTTTCATTTTCCTTTACCTCAATTTCTTTCACTTCACTTTCCCAAACAACTTTCCTTCTATTCAATCGGAGTAAGCTTCTTGAATATATATAAGGATGAGTACTCTTTCTTTATTCATCCAGAATCCTTGTAATTTATAGGATATATTAGTTGAAATAATTGTTTTTTTTTGTCAACTTTCTTGCAAATCTTGTGGTTTACCAGACTAATAAATTGATGTATTTATGATTATGCATGGATATATAAGTATGTTTTAAATAAAATGAACAGTACCTTCTTGAACCAAAAACATAAATATGATAAAGTACAGTGTGGTTTTAATTAATTTTTTGTTATGACTATTTTGTTTCAAAAAATGTACATTGGTTGACTAATTAAGGGTCATGAACATTTTCTTTTTTTCCCTCTAAACTCTCACTTTATTATTAACTTTCATGGATATCAAACATTAAACTAAGAACAGTAATTTTTTGGTCAAATTAGACAGAATTTATCTTGTTCGTTATAATGTGAAAGAGAAATGAATCTGTATGATTAGTTGATATGAATATAGTATCAGTAAGTATCCAAAAAAAAGTACCAGTAATTTTAAAACTTTAGAGTGCCCGAAATGCAGGCGTCAATTAGAGGCATTGAAAAGGGATAATTTCGGAGACCTAACTTGAGATTTCTCATAATGTCACTCAACTCTTCTAAAATTTTAAAATTACACTTACTTCCCTTTCAACTTAACAAGACCAAATGCCCCTATCAAAGGTCACAAAATGACAATATTATCCTTGCACTTTTAATAGCTATTTAACCAAGCCAAAACAAAAAAAGACTTTTTAAACCAAAAATTGTAGATTAAAAATAACTAAGTTGTTATCTAATACTGATCTATATTTCTTTGTATCGAGGTGGTGGTGAGACAGCAAAGGACGTGAATAAATTAAATCTAGTTAAAGTCAATTGCTTCGAAAGATTTTAGCAAGTAATTAACATCTTGAAAAGTTTTGTTGAACATATATAAAGAAGTCAAGGAATTTTTTTAGGAAATATCTTTTAATACATTATGTAATTTTAATTATATTGAAAATTCAAATAATCTCTTCATACGTGTGATTTTTAATTTAAATCCTACTTTATTGGAAAAATTTTTATAAATAAGTTAGAATTAGAAAATTAATCAAAAAATGATCTAATGATCCATTATATCTAGGAATATCCTATGTTTTTTCTTTTTTTTTTGTTAAAAAATCATTTGTTACCCTAGGTAATAGTTGTTGTATATTTGCAAAATTACTCGTTATTGCATTTATAATGGCTTATATTTCATCTTTTTAATTTTTAATCTTATTTTATTTTTAATTGTTATTTTTTCAACTTCATAAGTAGGATAACATAAAGGTAGTATTGTAACAAAAAGTTTATCGCTCTTGCTTTTCCTCCAAAGGAGCTAAAATGTTACAAAAAATATCAATTCAGGGGAGGTAGGTAAGATTTTAAAATTTTGAGGGGTGCTAAGTGATATTATGGTAAATGTTAGAGGAGGCTTTTTGAAAATCTGTGTTTTAAAACTCGGACTGGACCTGCCGGTTCGATCGATTGAACCGAGAACCATCCAAGTGTTCGGTCCGAATTATGTTAAAAAACCGGGTAAGTAGAAACCCGGTCAAATCCGGTCAAAAATCAGGTTTGACCGGAAAAAAATCGGATTTTCCAATTCAATCAACCATTTAAAAAAAAATTCAAACTTTTTCAATATTATGTTTTGACCCCTAGATTGTTAAATATACCTCAAATATTTCATACTTTATAAATGTTGTCTTAAAGTTTGGTGTTATTTTTCAATTAAGTCCATAATTTTAATTCTAAACTTGTTAATGCTCATTAAATAATATAAATTGCTACTTGATTGTTCTAATTTCCTTTTATTTTCTTGTTAAATATATTTGAAACATCAAATATAAAATGAATATACCTTTATTAATATTAACATGTTATTAGGTATTTTACATATAATATTTTAATTTTTAAATAATTTTTATTTATGACATCATCCGGTTCAACCTCCATCGAACCCGATTAAATCCATTGATCCCTGATTCCTGAGCTTGACCGAGTCGATACCCGATCCGATTCTGAAAACATAGCTGAAACTATCCCATTAAAAAAGCACGTCTTCAGTGCCTCGGTTAGAACTCCGAGACGCATGCAATTTTTTAAGACAAGAGCACTGCTGTAGCCTGTAAATGGCCCCACACTAAAGGCGTTGACTGGGAGGCGCAGCAATACCACGCCTTCAAGCAACAGCTGCTAAGGTTCCGTTTGATAAAGCTGAATCTGAATTCTGAAGTCTGAATTCTGAAATCTGAATACTGAAACAATTAATTTGCTGAATTTTAAGCACTGAAAAAAATATATGAATGTCTGAATTTTAATGCTAAACCTATTTATGTTGTTTGATAAATATTTATAGCTGAATGCTTAATAAGTTTAATTTGACAATTTTGCCCTTATATCCTTTCATTCAAAAAAGAAATAGAATCTACGATTTAATTAGTTTAAAATTGTTAGGTATGAAAATGACAATATTTATTTTTAAATCAAATTAATATAAAAGATGAAATATATTATATGAGGAGTATGGAGAAGATGTGAAAGTCATTAAAAAGGGAGAAAAGAGAAACTAAAAATCGTTAGATAGAGAATATTATGTTTTTTAATTAGATAAGAATTTTGAACATAATTAACAAACAATGGTAGATAAGATAAAGTAGTTGAAGTAATTCTATTGATTCTTATCAGAATTAAGCATTCAGTTAGGATTCTTGTGCTGAAAAAAATACACACAGGTTCAGCACTGCTTAACAAGTTCAGCAAATAGATTTTCATTTATCAAACACTCAAAACATCTGAATGTCTGACAAAATTCAGATTCAGCATTTTTTTATGTTATCAAACAGACCCTAAGTCTCCGACTTAGAATTGGAGCTCAAGTCCTCAATTATAGCCCCAAATCAAATGGGGCATTTGGGTTCATTTTTTCAAACCCGAAGTCCTAATTTCTAAAACCCTAAAAATCCCTTCAATTTTTATTCGCCAAAAATAGAAGAAAAAAATGGAAAGAATATAGGAAAACCTTGCAGGGTAAGTTCCATGCTGTTGAATCCTTTTTGTATTTGGGTTCTGTTTAAATTTCATTTCATATTATTCAGTGTTAAGGCATTTTCTTTGTTTTTATTGTTTGGGATTTTTTTTAATCGTCAATTAAGAACAGCTTGTATGAGTTTTAGTTATGAGAATTTATGGTTCAAATTTCGTTGCATTTTCTACAATTCAAGGTCGATTCTTGTCAATTGTCTTAAATGCTGATGAATCGTTACTATTGAAGCCACGTGAATTACTTATCAGATTTAGCAACAAAAGAATATATATATATATATATATATATAACAAAGGTTTTGGAGAAGCTAATTTGCAGAGCATAGGCAAAAGGCCTTTTCTGAGTCTGGAAGGCCTGTTTTTTAATCTATCTGACGAACAATTTCATCGAAAGTAGTTTTTGGGTTGGGAAGATTTTTTTTTTTGGATGTTTTTTTTTCCTCAAATGTCACAGTTGTTATTTCGTTGAATGAAATATTTGAGTTGAGAAAATCAATTTGAACTTCTTCCTCTTAGTGACAGACATTTCGTCCTAAACTTGAACTCGGATTTTTTTCAGTTTTCTTGTGGTTTTTAGCTGATTGATATCCGAAATGTTTTGGGTGAAATGCAGATAGTTCTCTGGGCTGTAGGCATTCCCTACTTCTCATCCACATAAGCATGTGACTTTTTAGGCACAAATTGATTTTACTTTCAAACTTCGCACCAGCTATTACTGGAAAACTTACTTGTATAGTGAATCTGATTCTTGAGATCTTTTTTGTCTTTTGTGTCTCTCTTCACTCACTTAAGTTTTGTTCTATGGAGGTTTTCTTGAATCCCATATGGTTGAGATGTAGACCAAGGAGATGACTGAACATGTGATTTGATCGTGTTGAATGCTGTAGTTCGACTCTAAGGTTTCAGTCAGATTACTGATGAATGCAAAGATTTGAATTATGTGTCTTGTCTTGCGATTCAGGATCACTGATGATCTATAATATTCTTTCCACTTGATACTGGTTATGCATATTTCATTTGGCATACTTCTTCTTTTCATATTCTGCTTTAGGTGTGATTGCTATCAGTTTTGGTTCTCTGCATGATAGGCATATTGTCCTAAACTTGATGTTGGTTTTGTTAGTTGCCCTGTGTTTTTGGAGTCCTCCAGTAGCTGATTCCTCTGTAAATTTTTCAGGGTGACAATTCTGTTGTTCTCTTTGTTGTAGGCATAATTAATCTTGTAATCTTGAACACAAGACAGCTAAAAGAATGGGTGTAAAGGAGGACATATGATACGGCTACACTTGTTCAGTGAATGTGATTCTTGGTGGAAACCTCTTTATCGTCGCATATCTTTGACTTAGTTAAGTGAGGTTCTCTCAGAGGTTTCTTGAATTGTTTGTGGTTGAGGTGTAGAGAGGGGACATGACAACACATATTTTTTTACCCTTTCTGGTTGAATGGTCTAGTTTGATTGTTATCATACTTTATTAATTTGTTTTCTGTCAAATTGCTTGGCAATGCAAAGACATGAAAGCTGTGTCGTTTCTTGTTATTAGTTCTAATGGTGTTATTTTCTTCTTGTTTGTTATATACATGTGTTGTAATCTGGTTGATTCGTGAGTACTTCAACTTTTGCATATTACATACTGATTAATGTCTTAATATTGGTTATAATGTTCCTTTTACTTGGTACTGTTTGTGCCTGCTTTATTTGGTATTCTTCTTCCCTTTCCAATCTTCTGTTTTGGCTGTGATCGCTATCACTTGGAGGCGCCATTTGCTCTTTTTTTTTCACTTTTCTTTTGGGGTGGGGGGTGGGGGGGAGCTCGGACCTATTGATCCTCTTTTGCTGTTTGTTCTTCTATTTGGTGTACACACTTCTAGAAAGTATTCACGTAACCCTCATTTATGCTTCTGGATATGCATTACCGCATCAATGTGCTATGCCTCTATTAAGGGTTAGATTATTAATTTCTTTTATTAGTCTATGCTGCTTGACTGATACCTCTTACCATGGATCCATTGTTAGTTTTTGTTTTTGGCCTAGTATGTTGCCATGGTAGCCCTGTTGAAGCATAACTGTCTCAAATATATATAGTTTTTTTTTTTAAGCTTTAACACAATTGCAGAATGAGTTGATTTCTAAATTCTTGCTCTGTGATGATCATTAGTACTTCTATGTTATATTCTACTGTCGTTATCGTGTACATTGTTTAGCATAATGACTTACTTCTAACCTTTTCATGTCTTGGGGTTTTTGCTTGTTCTCTTCCTCACAGGAATCCAATGGCTGATCCCTTTCACTTCTAGCACTTGAAAAACTTCTGTTACTCCCCAAAACATGCAAGTTGTTCACAAACTCGGCCTGAAATCACTTATATTAACACCAATTGTTTGCAACACTACTCGTTATGTCAGCACCCAAAACTTAGTTACAGATTCACCCAGCTCTGCCAACTATGACTACCTCATCAACAAGGCAGGACGTGACCGAGACTTTGGTACTGTGCAACATCTCCTAATGAAGCGCACCAGGGATGGTTGCTTCTATACCAACAACACTTTCAAGTTCATATCCACAGACCTCTCTGTGCTTGATGACCTGTTAAAAATCCTGGCTGGTCTTAGCCATGGGTTCCCCAAGAAGAGTGCACATGACTGCCTCGTTAACCAACTCTCAAAGTTGCATCGCACAACCGAAGCACTGCACGTGGCAGAGATTATGGTACAGAACAACTATGGTGCAAATGCCTGTACATTTCATCCCATACTGAATGAACTGACCAAGAAAAAGAATATGGATGAAGCATGGCGTGTGATGCAGGTGATGAGAGAGTATGGAATTAAGCCTGATCTGACTGCTTATAATTATTTGCTGACTGCTCATTGTTATGGTGGGGATCTGACTTCTGCTGCTTACCTGCTGACAAAAATGGAGGAGGATAAAATGGGAGCAGATAGTAGAACTTATGATGCACTTGTATTGGGAGCATGTAGAGCTGGGAGAATAGATGGGGCTTTGATGGTGTTGAGGAG